>NC_137625.1:32587255-32614755 GCF_963280865.1 Gymnoscopelus braueri | reverse complement strand
ACAGACAGACAGACAGACAGACAGACAGACAGACAGACAGACAGACAGGCACACAGACAGACAGGCACACAGACAGACAGGCACACAGACCGGCAGTACCTGAGACAATTTGTTCCAGAGGTCCTGTCTTGCGGCGTTGCTGAACATGTGAGTCGTCAGATAATCCTAAAAATACCACACAAAAAAACGTAAAGTAAAACAATAATCAACTGTAACAAAAGATGTTTTGTTCCCACAATAAGTGGCCAATTTTTAGAAAGTCTTTAAAAAAGCATTTTAGTTAGTTTTTTCATTTCATACGAAAGCAGAGATATTGGTTAATTAGATTGACCCACCGGTTGGTTTAGAAAATAAAGCTAATAGAATGTGTTCAATTTAAAACCACTGTAAAAACGGTCTGACCCTGAAATGCAGCGATTCACAGACTATTGAATTCAATCTCAGGTCACATTGCGTGAAGAAAAGGTGTTGCATTCTTTCTTTTGTGTTTGTCTGGGCTCCTTTACAAAGTAAACCATGAATGTAAGGTCACTGAAGCAACGCTGAAATGTTTGACCACATTATTGAGATTTTAAATGTTTTTTTGTCGGGGTGTAAACCATTGCAGTCCAAAAACGTTTATTTTTTATCGTAATTAAAAAAAACGATTTAAAATAGTGAATAGCTCAACATTGTGAGCTTGCTCTTTCTGTTTTTTTCACTACTTTTGTGCGACACTCTTGTATGATGAGGTAGGGCATTAATTTATGAAAAAACAAAAAGTTGAAATATGGAGATTTGAGGTTTCTGCGTGCATGTGGGTGTAAGCACGCACATGCCTGTGCATGGATCGATGTGCACAAGTAAGAAAGGGAGAACAGAGTGTGTGTGTGTGTGTGTGTGTGTGTGTGTGTGTGTGTGTGTGTGTGTGTGTGTGTGTGTGTGCACGTGTAAACATAGGGAGCTCTCTTTGTTTCATGGTTCACGTTCATTTGAATAAATGCTGCAGATGAAACTTTGAAGGCTTTTCAAAGGATTAACACACACACACACACACACACACGTTTGTATTACAGTACTCTACTTGTGACTATACACACCTCCCACACACGCACGTTCGCCTGTTTGCATGGACACACGCATACACCTCCCACGCACTCACAAACGTTATGTACAGTATGTGAAAATGTAGTTTCTCACCAACTATAATGAATGCATACGCTCAATCACACACTTACAGTATCGCACGCACGCACGCACACACACACACACACACACACACACACACACACACACACACACACACACACACACACACACACACACACACACACACACACACACACACACACACACACACACACACACACACACACACACACACACACACACACACACACACACACACACACAGATAATCCCTGGGTTTATGTAAATGTCCGATGGTGTTCTGGAGAGATTTGGTCTTTGTGTCCCTGACAGCACTTCTCTACGTGCCTCTGACAGACAGAGAGGAGAGGAGATATTTGCATTTAAAGACATACAGTAGTTTTGTTATTTGGGGGAATTGTATCAAACGAATGGAGGGAGAGTTTCGCTCAATTCCTGAATGTCCGGTCATGTATAACAACACTATAATGGTATCAAGTTGTTAACCACTTGAACCCCAGCATGCCTATTTTGGGGGTAACAATTCACCAAAATAGCCGATCTACAAGCTTATAATGCTTCGCAACATGACGCATTGTGAGCATGTAGATCAGCTTTTTTTGGCGAAGAGAGAGAGGTGTAGACAATAAGATGCAGGTACAGTTGTAACTCAGGTCCATTTTACTAAGAATAGAGGGTTTAAGGGGTTAATTTAGCTAATAGCAAATATATTCAGCTATGGCGTATGAATAAGAATATGTGCATTTAGGGAAAAGTTGTAAACTGTTCCATACTACAGTAATTGTGAGGATTTTTGTATGTACTTGTGAAAATGTCTGTTAAAAATACTGGCAACTCTCAGCTCCACAGTACAAAGTATTAAACACTGCTTTGCAGAGCCTCTATTAACCTACTTTTGAGAGGAGCAGCTACTTGATCCCATAGACATGCAGGAAAGGAGCTAAGCTCACCGTTCAAACTTTCAAACTGCACACAGACACATAAAGAATGCATCCAAAAAGTTTGTCTGACTCTTGGTAAAGTAGGACAAAAAAAATACAATGTCCCAGACACCAAACTATCCCCACGCTGAGCCAGACCTGGCCTGTTGAGTCTAAATGGACAGCCTGATCTCACAGAATGTAGTATACATTGCACGGACCCAGTGCACCTCATTCCGTGCATAGTCGCCAAGAAAACCTGAAAATCTGTGCATATGTACGGCGAGTCCCACCGTGGGCGTAACCAGATGCGTAACCCGGAAGCAGAGCAGTCCCCACAACAAAATGTACGATTCTGTGCCTATCGGTACATAACTCAAACGGCGCTGAGTAGGCTCAAAGGAACGTCGCAACGTTCGGGACGGCAACTCGTTCGCTTTAGCTCACTCGGTGGCCCCTCACGTGGCTCCAGTTCCCTTGAGACTGCGCGCCTCCGAAATGGTTTAGTCACAATGGGGGAGATGCGAGGCGGCTATACTGGTTTTCCAGTTGTCTATGCACGGAATGACACCTCAGTGCAATGTATACTAAGTTGTGTGAGATCGGGTTGAAATGGAAGTATTGGAATTTGGCGGAAGTACCGACTGTTTACATTATCCGTGCATGAAACGCGTGTTGTGATTGGTCGAAAAAGGCAGTTCCAGGGGAAGTACATATGACGGAAGTCCCACCCTAAAGATACTCTCTGTGCATTAGGTCGTGTTACGGCCAGCCGTATTTGTATTAATTATTATATATTTGTATTTGGTTTATTTTGGTATAATTTTGGCCTATGATGCTTTGGAATATTGTGGTATTATTTGTGGCTTGTGTTTTATTGTTGCTTTTCTGTGTTCCTTATAAGGTGGAGAGTGGTGTGAATGCTGTGAGACTGGGTGTGGTGCTGATTGCTGGTGTGAGTGTCGCAAACAGTTGTCACTGTCGCAAAATTGCTTGCTCAGGGTGGGACTGTCGGGTCTCTTCTACATGTAAAGTGTCTTGAGACAACTTGTTGTGATTTGACACTTTAACACAATTGAATTGAAATTGAATTGAGTGTGAAGTGGCTGATTGTACACAGGCTGTGCTAGAGATTGACAGGTCCAGCCTCTGGCCCTGTCCCCTGCTCTCATTCGTCACCCATGTCCACGCCCTAGCCATGGTTGTCTGTGACCTGCAGTCCTCACCTATAAAGCCTCACTCTGCCCTGTAGCAGCAGTGGAGACTGGCAGCTTAACAGCATCAGAGACTCAAGCCCTCCAGCCTTTTGTAACCTTTTGTTTAGTTTTTTAGTTTTGCCACTTGTTAACTTTGACTCCTTCAGTTGTGTTTACATTTTTGGATTCATTCTTTAATACTTGATGAATCACTATGTAGGGGTGTTTGGTATGATTGTTTGGTTTACCCAATTCCTAGTTTGTTTCTGTTTTTATTTAGTTAGGTAAGTAAGTTTAGAAACTGCATCTTTTCTTTTGGTTAGGGATTTAGGTTAGGGGTAATTTTCTTTATTAGTTAGGCCTTTTTACTAAATTGTAAACCGGCACCCTGAAGTCATTTTTGCACTTGAAAAAAAGACAAAAAGTCTCTGCTCAAGAAACGAAGCAAAAAAAAGAAAGCAGTTCATTTTTTAAAGAGCTGTTGCCTTCTCTACCCTAGACAGGGGGTCGTAAGAGGTTGTGACCAGGCTTTTCTCCCCGGAGCTGAGGAAAAAGCTGGGAACGAGCTAAACAAGTCCTTCTTTCATGGACAAAAGCAGAAGTGTTTTCAGTGGTTTTCCACCAGATGGCGTTGTTCGCTACCCTATGAATGATGCTTTCACTGCCAGATGACGACGGACCCATTTACTTCCTGTTTATTTGTTGTGGGAAAATGACTTTATCTTTTTGGAAAAAACAACACACATTCAACTGGCCACAACTACGCAATGGATTACCGTGACCAGCTATTTTTTTCCCACCTATTCTACGAGACCCCTGCGTGTAATGAGGCGATCACGGAAGGCGATCACAGAAAATATTCAAAACATTTTAACGGTTGGTCAAAATGTTTGTTTCCGCTGGCAGTGGCGTGACACTATTACACTATAACTCTGGCAGTAAAGAGTTAAAGTAAACAATACCTGCATAGTATAACTAGCATCTCGAAAGAGAGAGAGTATTTATTCCTTAACCACTTAAACCCCAAAGTTGGTTGAGCGTCCCCCGGAGTTCTATAGGCCTACTAGTATCTTTTCTGTTTTCGCCATAATAGGCAAACATTCTGCTAGAATAGCCTAGTTAACAACGTGTCACGATGTGACACGCTATGTGCTATTTTCAACCAAGAGATTTGGTGTAGGGAAAAAGGGGGTTGCCTAGTATAGACCTGTGAAGGACCCCGATCAACAAAGTGTTTGAGTGGTTTATAAATGTAATTCATTACAATATATTATATTGTATTCTTGTCATCTCATTCTTCGTGCAAAACAAACTCCTCGCCCTACAGCCAAACAAGGCCACCGGCCTTGACAACATCCCCACCAGATTCCTCAGAGATGCAGCGGTCTCTATTGCTCCCATACTAGCCCACATTACAAACTTATCCATCAGTCAGTGTCACGTCCCACAAGAATTCAAGTTGGCAAGAGTAATCCCTCTATATAAAAAAAGATGCAAATGAGATCCTGGCAACTATAGGCCTGTTTCCATCCTTTGTTCCATCTCAAAGGTCATAGAGCGATTAATCCAAGAACAAATCAACAGCTACCTTGGCGAGCGTAAACTGTTGTTTGAATTCCAATCGGGCTTCAGAACATCCCACTCCACTGACACATGCCTACTGTATTTGACCGACTACATCAAACGAGAGGTAGACTCGGGCAAATACTGCGGCATGGTCATGCTGGACCTCCAAAAGGCGTTTGACACTGTAAACCACTCAATTCTACTTGATAAGCTGAGGGCGATTGGTTTTGATTGCACATCACTAAATTGGATGAGATCTTACTTGGAGGGTAGAGAGCAAGTGGTTGACATCAACGGAACCATGTCCTCATCCCTCCCAGTGAGCTGCGGGGTTCCTCAAGGCAGCATTCTAGGGCTGTTACTGTTCCTTCTATTCATTAACGACATGAATGCTGCCTGTAACTGGAAACTGTTCCTGTTTGCTGATGACTCGGCACTCCTGATCTCGGGTGAGGACAAGTTGCAAGTTGAGGAAGCTCTCAGCTCTGAACTCTCCAAAATCCGTACCTGGCTTACCGATAACAAACTGTCACTACACCTTGGGAAAACTGAATCCATTCTCTTTGGGACCAAACATTCCCTCAATAAGATGAAGGTAAATGACTTCAAGGTCAAAGTCGATGACACAATCATCTCTAGCAAAGAAGAGATTACCTATTTGGGATGTATTCTTGACAAATACCTGACAGGTGAAAGCATGGCAACAAAGGTGGTCAAAAGAGTAAACCAGAGAACCAGATTTATGGGCAGAGTTTCCTCTTTTGTCAACCCTCAGGACCCTCTCAGGGGCCCTGATTCAGCCCCTTTTTGACTATGCTTGCTCCTCTTGGTACTCCAACACCTCAGTGTCACTGAAGACTAAGCTTCAAACCTCCCAAAACAAACTGATTCGACTACTTCTCGGACTGGGGCCCATGACCCACCTCTCACCCACAGTCACGAAACTAGAGGGAGCGTAAACAACAATCTGGTACCACCCACCCATAAAACAAACATGGGCAAATTCTCCTTCTACAGCATGGCCACCAAGGTCTGGAATAGTCTAACCCCATCCCTCAAAAAATGCAGTTCGCTGGGCTCATTTAAAACAGCCCTAAAAACTAATCTTTCTGGAGGCCAAAAGAGGAGGTAGTACCAGTTTCCCGGTAGACAGACGACCCCCCTCCCCTTTTTTTAAATATTTTTTTTCATGCTTTTTTTTTTTGTACATAGTGGTATTTTTTGTCTGCATTTTTATGTTGATATTTGAACTGTTTGGTTGCTACAATATGTCTATGAAATTAATACCAACGACCCCAACGGAAACAAGTCCGCAAGGACTTTTTTGGTCGGACCTTTTAGACAAAAGTATTATAAATGTAACTGTGTTGTTTTACATTATTTTTGCCTAATACAAATTTCAATCAATCAATCAATTCAACGCTTCTGCATTAAGATAATATTATAAAAATAAAACATTGAATTTAGACGAGAGAGAGAGAGAGAGAATGTAGAGAAGATTAGAGGAGAGAAGAGGAGAGAAGAGAAGAGAAGAGAAGAGAAGAGAAGAGAAGAGAAGAGAAGAGAAGAGAAGAGAAGAGAAGAGAAGAGAAGAGAAGAGAAGAGAAGAGAAGAGAAGAGAAGAGGAGAGAAATGGAAGAGAGAGAGAGAGAGAGAGAGAGGAGATAAACATCTGTTATTGTCAGATAATAGCCCACCGATGTCATGACCTGTTTACACACACACACACACACACACACACACACACACACACACACACACACACACACACACACACACACACACACACACACACACACACACACACACACACACACACACACACACCAGAGAGAACAAGATAACAGAAGATAGCTGCGTTTTATTTCACTCAATGGGTTAGTCATGTGACCTCTCCTCTCTCTCTCCCCCTCTCCTCATCCTCCTCTTCTCTCCACCTCTCCATCTATTATCCACTCTTCTGTCATTATCTTCACTCCTCTCCTCTAATCCTTTCTCCTATCCCATTCCCCCTTTCCGTCTCCTCTCCTCTATAACGGTGCTTGACATTCCATTCTCTCTATCTCTTGCAAGAGTCTTAGCTGATAGCTCTCACTCTGTCCATACACAAACCCACGCACGAACACACACGCATACACGCGCGCACACACACACACACACACACACACACACACACACACACACACACACACACACACACACACACACACACACACACACACACACACACACACACACACACACACACACACACACACACACACACACACACACAGAGAATAGGTTAATTGAGGTCAAGTTGTCAGATGGAAGCGTGATTTCTTCTCTGTTCCCAACATCACGTTTCTGTCCTCCATTCTCCCACGCGTCTTCAAGAACTCTGCATATCAACAGCCCCCCCCTCTCTCTCTCTCTCTCTCTCTCTCTCTCTCTCTCTCTCTCTCTCTCTCTCTCTCTCTCTCTCTCTCTCTCTCTCTCTCTCTCTCTCTCTCCCTCTCTCTCCCTCGTAAGTTGTGTTCCATAGACTGTAAAGAAATATGGACACAGGAACGGTGATGTCACCCCTTGGTTTCTACAGACCCATTTTGAAGCCACTATTTCAGCGAATTCAAATCCACCATCTTAGATTTGTAACCGCAAAACCAGCACCCATAGAGAGAGAGAGTTATGACAAGCTCTGATCAATATAGTAGGAATTACGTTCAATATATATGAGCCACCTTGGGTGTTCTTGTAACCCAGAAAGGGTAAAAAATAGAACCGTTAAATTAACACTGTGTATTAACGCTGGAGGGGGTTCCTATGTACATTCTATATCTGTTGTACTGTATGTGTCTGCAAACAAAACAAGCCTCTGAATTGGTGTGTGAGTCAACACACTGCGTTCTATTTACTCCCGGGTCCTGAGGTGACATCTGGCAGAGCGGGAGGTCCTGCTCAACGGTCCTCAGGCAGCAGGCTGTATCGGCCGGCTGGGAAGAAGGAAAAACACACGTCCACCTCGGGCTGTGTTTTGACAGTGGTAAGTAACTAAGTACATTTACTCAAGTACTGTACTTCAGTACAATTTTAAGGTATTCCTTTTTACTTTACTGGGGTATTTTCCAATTTCCAGTACTTTTACTTCTACTCCACTACATTTCAGAGGCAAATATTGTACTTTTACTCCAATACAATTATTTGAAAACTTTAGTTTTCAAATAATTAACTATAGTTACTTTGTGGATTTGGATTATTATTATAAAACATACATTAACCACTTCAGCCCCATTTAAACTTTGGCTATTTGAAAATAGCCGATCTACAAGCCCACAAGTGACGTGTTGTGAGCTTGTAGATCTGCTATTTTCAAAATATTTGTATACATTTTATACATTTGAAACCTGTGAAACTGGACATTCTGCCTAATGAGTACTTTTACTTTCGGGACTTTGAGTATACTTTGATGCCAATACTTTTTGCAAGTATTTTTTTTATTCTGGACTTTTACTTGTAACAGAGTATTTCTACATTGCAGTATTGATACTTTTATTTAAGTAAGAAATGTGAGTACATTTACCATGACAGCTTGGTTTATGACAGCTTGATTGTAAACGATGATGAGATCGATTTATTTTATCATGAAATAGATTGCTCAATCTTTCTTATTTTCACACATACAACTGCTAGATTAAAACATGGTTATTAGAATTTGCGTTTCCGTAGTATGTGCTGTGGTTGACAGCATAAAGAGGCAACACTTTTGTCCCATCGCAACACCCAGCGACCAAAGTGAAGCGATTCAAGTGACTAGAAAAAGATCAAATATCTTTCGGTCTTATGTTATGCAGAATTGTGCAGAATAGGACATGGGACATGTGTGTGATTGAACGTATGCATTCATTATAGTTGGTGAGAAATTACATATTTTCATGTAGATTAGCATGTGTGATTGATTGTGTGTGCATGGGAGATGTGCGTGCAAGAGAGAGAGAGAGAGAGAGAGAGAGAGAGAGAGAGAGAGAGAGAGAGAGAGAGAGAGAGAGAGAGAGAGAGAGAGAGAGAGAGAGAGAGAGAGAGAGAACATTTGTTGTGCACAGTAAAATCATTGTTGTTAATTCATCCATTTGTAACACTCAGTGGACAGACACCTTGTTTTTCAGAAAACTTAGGTCAGGATTTAGAAGGCATCTGTAAAAACCAATGGCATCACTTTGTCCATTCTTTTTTACAGTCTATGGTTTGAATTAGGTATGGATTGGTCAGCGGGACAATTCCCGGTGGGCCAGACTGTCTATTGGCTGGGAGAGGGCTGTGATTTTTTTGTCCTTGGCTGACCGGCCCACAGACAGGAAAGAGATCGTCTCTCATACTGAAGAACACAAATGAACAATTTCATTATTGTTGATTTATTCAAATAAACCTTCTCCTGAAAATAGTACGAGTCATTTGACAAAAGTGCACTGCGAAAGGCCAGTGTAGGTCACACAATCTGATGGGTAACAACATGTGGCGTAACACTGCACACCATTTAAAGCACTAAAGCTGGAGGGATTTTCCTTTGCTATGCCAGAACCGTTACATAAAAGACATAGCTGGCAACGGCTTCAGCCCCAAATAAAAATGTAATGACCAACATTTTTTTCTCCATTCAGTGCAGAGTTACAGCTAAACATTACTGCACTCCACAATGGAGAGGCTCACTAACCTAGAAATGCCTGCCATTGAGTGTGGAATAGCTAAACAGGACTTTATAAAGTATGCTATGAAGGACTTTGAATCCAGAATGAAATGAAACCATGAGGTGAGAATTATTAAATGTTAGAGAGATAACTGGATGGAGAGATACAGAGGAGGGAGGGAGAGAGAGAGAGAGAGAGAGAGAGAGAGAGAGAGAGAGAGAGAGAGAGAGAGAGAGAGAGAGAGAATGTAATAAAAGTCCTGCTACAGTGAGTAATTATGCCGTATTGAACTGGAATGTAAATGTTTGAACTGGATTCGTCCCATGTTTTCGATATTTTCTCAAAGTGGCTTTAACCCATTCAATCTGGGAAAGCATCTGTGTCACTTTAGATTTATTTGGCAATTCAAAAATAGCATCTATATACAAGCTCATAGCGCGGCACTGAGTGCCGCACTACAGTGTATGAGCTTGTAGATCTGCTATTTTTGAAAAACGTGAACATTTGAATACATATACAGTATATATATCTTTTTCAAGCGAACATTTGTAACTCAAATCTTTGCTTCTGGGGGTCCCTGGAATAAAATATTTTGAGATGGGGGTCCACGGCCAAATACATTTTGGGGATCCTTGACATGAAAAAAGTTTGAGAAACACAACATGCAGCAACATGTTTAAAAAAAAAGATTTAGAAGACATTTGTAGAATCCCCAGAAGCAAAGATTTGAGTAAAAAATGTTCGCTTTAAAAATATATATTATTCAAGGATTTGCAAAAATGTTCACGATTAAAAAAAATTGCTGATCTACAAGCTCATAGCTCGGCACTCGGTGCCGCGCTATGAGCTTGTATATATGCTATTTTTTTAAGAGCCAAAGAAATCTAAAAATGACACAGATGCGTTCCCGGGTTGAATGGGTTAAGGGTTTGCCGGTTGTGCTGAGTCACCATCAGTCCTGCTGATCCACATCACTACCGCGACTCAGCAAAACCACGTACGCAGCAGCGCCGCGGTCAGCAAGATTCAGCTCGGTAGAAAAGAAAGAATATGAGAGAGAGAGCGAAGGAGTGAGAAAGAGGGAGATGATGAGAGTAGGATGGGAGAGAGAGAGAGAGAGAGAAAGGGACAATAATGGGGTGAGAGGGACACGAGAAACTGAAAGAGAGAGACAAATTGGACAAAGAGACAAAAAACGAGATACACTCACATTCAGTCCTTTCTGGAAGAGTTTCTGGCCCATGACGCTAGCCAGCATCCTGATCAGTGCTGCCCCCTATAGGACATACAAATAGCACACATTGATACTTACTGCCACATTTATACTTATCGAAGATATATTCCCAATTATAATACGCATTAGTTATCTCATTTAGACCTAGAACACCTATACGTTGTTGTACCTTTCAAGCCGGGAAGCTCTGTGACATATTAGTTGTTGCTAAAGGATATAGCAACATTGTTATTATTATTATTATTATTAACCTTATTATATCAATTATTATTAATTAAGTTTTTCACAAAAGGTCAGGATTTAGACTGTATTTTTAGAATCGGCCTCAGGTCTAAACGGGGTAAACTATTAGTTATAAAACTAATATAATTGCTAATATTTTTTTATTTGATTTGATTTATTTTGAAAAGCAAAAACCACATGGTTACAGCAGTTTGAGGATTTCACAAGAAAGTCCTGAGACTTATTTCCATTGAGGTCCTCTCACATGTAACAGTCAATAATAAAAAATAGCTTACATTACAATACAAAGCACATGACATTAACATATACAATACAAAGCACATGACATTAACATATACAATACAAAGCACATGACATTAACATACACAGTACACCCACACAAACAAGTACTCCCTATCTTACCCTAGACTAATGACCCTTTTCTAATAGGCATGTTTTTGTCTTCTGCTTAAAAGACCTCAGATTGGTTGTCAGTTTGACACTGGTTTCGAGATCGTTCCACTGTGTGGCTCCTATGTAAGTAAATGAACCCTTTCCCACTTTACTTCTAAAGGCAGGATGGCTCACATCTGCTACACTGACTCTAGTGAACAAAATGTGTACTTTGTTTCTATGAGTAAAACATGTAATTTACTGATGAGTATTATAATTGGGAAAATATCTTTGCTAACATATGTAAGCAAGCATATACGCCTAGTAGGTGAATGGTGTGCAATGGGAGTGTATCAGGGACGTGCAGAGAATGTTAGAGGAGCAGGGGCTGCAATTTGTAAAAGGGCACTTCGGTCGGCGGCAATTTCTAGCCACATTTAGAGGAGTATCTCATTGTAAAACAACATTAGAATGAGACTTGTCACAAAAACAAGAACTCCACAAACTGAATAAAAGTTTAATTTGCAATAACTCTGTTGTGATATCATTATTCAGTCAACCAAGCTCCTTTTCTCACTCAATTTCATCTCACCACTGCATGCCCTGCTTGACAAATGAGATTGAAATGAACTTTACTTTGTTTTCCCACACACCTGTCGCAAATTAACCCATTAAGACCTTTTTCATGTCAAGGACCACCCAAAATGATATGTATTTGGCCGCGGACCCCACCCCCCATCTCAAAATATGCTGTTTCAGGGGGACCCCCCCCCCCCGAAAGCAAAGATTTGAGTTACACATGTTTGCTTTAAAAATACTTATATTCAAAGATTTGTGCACTCTGTGCCGCACTGCTATTTTTGAATAGCCAAAGAAATTTTAAAAATGACTCTGATGCGTTCCCGGTTTTAATGAGTTAAGAGCGACCGCTCGCCTGGACATTTGCGTGGGTGGGTTTTGTTGTGATTTGAGGGCTTGCCTTCGGCATGGAAAGGGGGCATTTTCATTTCTTTCACCATCTATATTACAATCGGCAAACTTGCTGTAACTGGGAAATTGTCAGTTTGTCCGTTTGTCAGTTGCATGTTAGGTTTCGCTTTTGGTTTGCATGATGCAGTTAGGTTTCGCTTTCGGTTTGCATGCTGCAGTTAGGTTTCGCTTTCGTGTTGCGCGTTGCCAAATCATGTGCGAGAAACAAGCACCGGTGTTGCAAGGAACGTCTACACGCTCTTCTGTCTCTGTCTCCGATGTGCGGGCCAGGCTTCTAGTAGTAAATAATGCTTAGCATTCATGGTCTGGAGAGGGCGCTTTTTTACAGATACGTAAAAGGGCAGGGGCTGAAGCCCCTTTTGATGTCTATGTGCGCATTTTTATAGATTTTTTAATGGCGTGCCACCATTTATATAAAATATATCTGTGGAAACATCTTTTTTCTCCACCCACCATAGAGAAAGCATTCCCTGCTATGCCGCAAGATGCAAATTTTGAATAGAAAAGTCACACAATAGGCCTTAATTGGTTGTATGTTTGGGATGTAGTGGAAACATAACGAAACATTGTCATAGTACTCAAGTAAAGTAAAACACCTCACAATTGCACTTAACCACTTAAAGTAGTAAACAGACCTGAGTTGTCTCTGTATACTTTTCCCCCCTCTACACCAAATCTGTTGTGAGCTTTTAGATCTAATATTTTTTAGCGAATGTTCTCAATCCCCAAAGAATATGGATGCTGGGGTTTAAGTGGTTAACCCATTTAGACCTGAGGCCGATTCTAATAATGCCTTTTTAAATCCTGACCTAAGTTTTCTGAAAAACTTCAAATATTTATTCAAAAAATAAAAAAAACTTTATGTTGCTATATACTGTACATAGCAACAACAACCCCAAAAGGGGTTCCCATCTTGAAAGGTATAGTTACAAATAAGTGTTCCCGCCCTAAAAGGGTTAAGAAGAGTAACTGAGTAAATGTAAGCTCTGCTTAGTCACTTTCCACCACCGCAAATGAAGATATTTTAATGAGAATGGAAATCTCGCTGCAAGTAATATCCCCTCCGGGATGAGTAAGAAGAACCTTTTATATCGTCTGCTGAAGTATAATTTTTGGCTAATTGTCAGCCTCAGCCTAAAATGCACAAAATGTATTTCAACAGCCCTATAATTAGTAGCCTAGAGTAAGCATGGCTGACAGCAACAATCTGCATGCTATTACAAAACAGAACACAGAAAACCAACTGGTCACTAAATAAAATGTGTAATTCCTGGCCAAATTGTTCATGAAAGGAAGCACAAATTCAGAGTCGAGATCACTTTGTAAAGGAGAACGGTAGGAACATATTGTCACTGTCGGACAGAAACCATCCTATAGTCATACAGTATCTTTTTGTGTGTCTTTTTTTCATAAACAAACGCCCTATTTAATACTTGCGTAAAATTTGTGAATGAAGCCACTACATCCACGGTTTAACCAACCCCATCATGCCTACTGTATTCTGGGGGGAGCGTTTGCCAAAAATAGCTGATCTACAAAATCAAAGAGATTTGGTGTAGATTTGGTAGGTTTGGTGTAGTTATTATAGTTAACTCAAGTCTAGAAGAGTGGTTGTCAAACTTTTGCATGTCAAGGACCCCCACAATGTGTTTTGCCGCGGACCCCCATCTCAAAATATTTTGTTCCAGAGACCCCCCCCCCCCCCAGAAGCAAATATTTGAGTTACCCAAATGTTCGCTTTAAAAAAATATATATTCAAAGGTTTGCACACATTTACACGATTTTTCAAAAATAGCAGCTCTACAAGCTCATAGCGCGGCACTCGGTGCCACACTATGAGCTTGTATATCTGTTATTTTTGAATAGCCAAAGTATAAAAGGTTAAAGTGGTTAAAATGATTCTGATGCTATACACATTTTGCTGGGGACCCGTGGGGGTCCCCGGACTGTTTAGAGACTGTCCCCGGACTGTTTAGAACCAATGGTCTAGAAGGTTTAAACGGTTAGCAAGCAGAAGGTACTCACTGGCTTGGTGCTGCATGGCAGAAGCACACATTGCAATAGAAAAGAGTCAGCACGCTGGATAAAGCTCCAAAGGTGTTTTTTAATTTAATTTGATTAAACTTTTTTTTAGGTCGCAGCCAAGAGCAGAGATTGCAGAATTCAAGCAGCAAACACCTAGCACAGATAATAGTACATTAGACTTATTAATTTCACCTGCACTAAGCAACAAAGTTTTATCCATTGATGCAGGCGGCCCCACTCTTGATTTAAAGTAAAATAGTGCATATTTTAAAATGCAAAGTATATCATTGGTAGCCTTGAATAGGAATATTTATTATGAATGTATTTACATTGCTGTGATTCCTGCAGATTTTGTGTGTTATCTAAAGGCGTGTTTCTGTACACATGTATAGATGGATGCATATGATGCATTCAAAGGCTATGCTTTAAAAAATAAAACAGACTTAAAGGAAAGGGAAGGACACATTTTTATTTTTTCAGTTGCCAATGTCCCCATAGGTTGAGAACAGCTAGCTGCACTAACGTATTCATACAAAAATGCACATACATCCGTACATGTTCCTTGCTCAACAGTACTTGTAATTACATACACGTCATATTGACATCAAAAACCAACCACACTCCCAACTGGAAGTCGTTAAAAGCATTCAATATGCAAAATCAGCAGTCAGAGAAACGAACGTGTTTCGGCCTATTGGCCTTCACCACACGCTGACGAAGGTTGTGAGTGCGGTCGGTTTTTCATGTCAGTATTGCTAGGAATCAGTGCACCACAGTTCAAAGACTACGGTTTGTTTGTAGTTGAGCACCCCTTGAAGTGACAAAAATGCATGTCGTATTAACATCTAATTAATCATGATAAAATATTTATTGTATTTATTAGAGAGAGGCTATTTACCCAAGCCTCTACAGATTATTGAAAACTACCATGTACTTTGGATATGTTGCAGTACCATTACTGCCCCTTTACTAGAGGCCCCTGGGCTCCACTAGTGGTGTAATTGTCATGAGTGCATGTATGTGCGTACGTGTGTACCTTCTTGTATGCGATCCAGTCAAACACTCGGTCGATGTCAGCAGCCTGATCTACTTCCTGGGAGATGGGGTGGGAGGTGCTTAGACCGTCCAATAGCATCACCTCGTGGAGAACGTCCGTTAGAAAGCGTTGTTTCTCCTGAAACGACAATGTTGACATGGTTTTAAAAATGAAACCCTACAGTTATGCTTGATATTGATTTGATTATTGCGCTGAAACATGTTCCATACAGGGAATGGAACCCTCAACCTCTAGAAATAATGTAGAACTTCCGGTTGGTTTCACTGAACTAGTGAGGATAGCCAGGAGAACACATATGTTTGTATTACAATAATTGTGAGAAAAAATTTAGGATTGAATTTATGAATGTCATTTAAACCCTTTAACCCTAACCCTGAAGCCAAAAATAGCAGATCTACAATCTCACAACGTGTTGCAGTGTGACGTGTTGTGAGCTTTTAGAACTGCTACGTCTGGTACATGACATGTACAAAGCACGCAATGTTTAAGACAAGGATTCACGACTTAAAACTAATTTTTTTATTTTTTGTTGTTGTTAAAAGCATTAAAAAAACTAGCCATGTGTATTGATAATAGGTGTAAGAATTTACTATTAATATCAACTAATATAAAAAAGGTTGTCCAAGTTTCCAAGATCGTCGTCAACGTCAGATTTCTACAAAAACATAATTTAATCAGGCATAAACAGGTTTTAGCTATATTCTAAGGTACACACACACGCACAGACATGAAATGAGGTTCAAGCCTCTGCCCTTTTACCCATCTTCAAAAAGTACCCTCTCCAGACCATGAATGCAGCATTTACTATGGTGCAAGAAACGCAAATGTCCTCCTTTCCATGGCTGTACCCGAAGGCAGCATTCAAAAGAATTGACTTTTTTTTACTCTCCTGAACTTGAATGCAGCGTTAAGAAAGAACGCCCTCGGTGTAGAAATCCATGACGTACGTCGCATCTCCGAAGCTTGATTACACTTAATGGAGTGTGCCGTCACGCACCGGAAATAGCCGATGTACGAGCTCACAACGCGTCGCGCTTCAGCGCTATTTTCGGTGCGCGACAACCCGCGCAACTATGTATAGAGAAAGAAAAAGGATTATAGCCTAAGCCTATACCTACATTTCAATCGTATTTGTCAAGTAGGGTAAGGGGCCTCTCTCTCTCTCTCTCTCTCTCTCTCTCTCTCTCTCTCTCTCTCTCTCTCTCTCTCTCTCTCTCTCTCTCTCTCTCTCTCTCTCTCTCTCTCTCCTAATTGAATTTGATCAATCACACAATTGCTGACTGACAGACACTTACACTACTACTGCATTACATGAGAACACTGACTTAACTGCAACTGCTAATTTAGCTTTGATGACAATTACACACACACACACACACACACACACACACACACACACACACACACACACACACACACACACACACACACACACACACACACACACACACACACACACACACACACACACACACACACACACACACACACACACACATCTGATTCTAACACTTTTGTCCCAGCGACAAACAGATGGCGCGATCCAAGTGACTGGAAAGATATTTTTGCGTCCAGTGTGAACACAGCTTTAGATGATGTGTGTGTTTTTGCCTTGTACACTAAGCACTAAGCAGAGCCATGATGACACACATTATGTAACTTCTAAAACATCCCCAAAAAAGGTGTCATGACGCTGTAAATTAAAATCCTCAGCTCAGTGTTAATTTAACTGAGATTGTACACTCTCAGAGTCGTGAACCATTTATACCGCTCATATGACTGTGGTGAACTTTGTTTATTTAATTATTTTGTCTTATCTGTCAATAAATAAACAACTGTATTGGATTTCATTGTTTGAAGGCGTGTTCTCTACTACAGTGGTTCGCAAGGTGTGGTCCGGGGACCCCCAGGGTTCCTTGAGGGGGTTCCAGGGGGTCCGCAGCAAATTGAGTTACTATATAGCATCAAAATCAGTTTAACGACTTTAACCCTTGTGACGTATTGTGAGCTTGTAGATCGGCTATTTTCAACAACAACAACAACGTGTGAACATTGTAACATTTTAACAACATAAATCTTGTGTGGGGGTCCCTGGCACAAAATACTTTGATATGGGGGTCCGCGGCTAAATCAATGTTAATGTGGGGGTCCTATGAAAAGGTTTGAGAACCACTGGTCTACTATTGAACAGTGGTGGAAAAAAGTACTCAAGTAAAAGTTCGGAATTCAAAATGTACTTGAGTAAAAGTACAAAAGTATTGGTATCAAAACGTACTTAAAGTAATACTAGGTAACGTTTTCAACAAAACTAAAGTTAAATTGTATATCTTTTGTCAGTGGCAAAAGTTTCACAACACCCACTCCATGAATTTCACCCCCGGAAGCCTTTTATTTATATATTTTCTATTGAACGGTGAAGGGGGGGACTTTCCCGGGAAAATGACGTTCCTGGCCAACGTCATGACGTCGTGGCCGACGTCCCCAGGAACTACCGCAACGGTTTCCTGTTTGGCCAGGAACTACCGCGGTAATAGCAAAAAGGAACCTCACGCTGATGTTAAGAGGATTAGAAGATCAAAAAAGAACAGAAAAAGAAAGCACAGCTCATGGTAACTAATGCTCCACTGGCTAAGAGAAACGATCCGTAGATAGTATAAAACAATTAAAAGATCGCTTTTTGAAACGCTTCCGGCTTCCGGTGAAAACGAATGGAATTCTGGGTAATCGAGGATTACGGAAATTGTATGCAGTGACGGTAGTGACCAGCAGAGGTTGCTAAAAATCGTTATTTGGGATTCTGCATTGTACAACTTTAAAGTACCACAAGTAGAAAGTACTCATTATGCAGAATCCATTTCACAAGTTTTCAAATGTATAAAATGTCTAAAAATCTTTAGAAAATAGCAGCTCTACAAGCTCACAATGCGTCGCATCGCGACGCACCGTGAGCTTAGCTGAAGTGGTTAATGTATGTTTTGTAATAGTAAAAAATAGTCAAAATCTACAAAGTAACTAGTAGCCTAACTATTTTCAAATAATTGTCGTGGAGTAAAAGTACAATATTTGCCTCTGACATGTAGTACTGTAGAAGTAGAAGTATTGGAAATTGGAAATACTCCAGTAAAGTACAAACACCTCAAAATTGTCCATTACAGTACTTGAGTAAACGTTTACTTTATACCACTGCTTACATTATATGGAAATTATGTCACAGGGTGGACGGTGCCAAATTAGCGCAGCCGTGTGAGAAAAAATAACTAAATAGTAATAACCTTGATGTGAACCACATGAAAACAAAAGCAATGATTTTGGAGTTTCATGGAACAAAGTGCTGAGCTTTCAGCTTGCTGTGGGTTTTATTCATGGAACACAGAGACAGACAGTCAGCACTTTCCCATTTTTTACTGTTGAACCGTCTAAAGACCTTTCTGAGCTCTCTCACACACCAAAGAAAAAAAGGTTCAACAGAACATAATCTTTCTAAAGAGGATCAACATGGACTATATATTACCTGGCAGACCTTCTGCACATACTGTATCAAGAGTAGGCTATCTCTAATTCTAGTTGCGTTCTGACATGTTGGGAGGGTTTAAGTGGGTAAATGCAAATGTATTTGTGTATTTGTGTTACTTTTTAAGCTTTTAAACTTTTTGGAGAAAAGAAAAAGTGCCACAGGGCAGCACTAACGTAGTTGTCAAGCATTGTCTGCAAGCCAGTACCAAGGAGAAACAAAAATGGTGACCAAAATAGATAAGATAGATGCAAATTTATTTTGGGCGGTCCCTAAGATGATTAGCTTTAATGTGCAACATTGTTTTCTCACTCGACAATAAACAAACCAACATACAGTATAAGTGTGTGTATACAGGGTATCTGCACATTTCTGAAGAGACAATTTAATTACTTTTAAGACCTTTTTAATACCAAATTGGCCAAATTGTCAAATATTACATAAGACAAAGGCAAACATTGTGAAAATAGCCGATCTGTACCTCGCAGTGCGAGGCTTGTAGTTCGGCTATTTTCACAATATTCATCTGTGGAACAGAGTCAAACTAAGTACAGTATGTAGTGCTTGTCAAGGTCGGGCCGGGGGTCCCCAGTTAAAATATGATTAGTTTTGGGGGTTGTGGCCTGAAAAAAGGTCTGGGAACCCTCCTTATAGAGAATGCTCTGTATTTTCTTATGCTGTGTTCACACTCGTCAAGTTTGTGACCGATGAGCGAGACAAATATAAAGGAAAATACTGTATAAAGCCTGGGGTTAAAAAAGAGCACGGAACTGGCTGACAGAAATCATTTGTTTTCCCTCAATTACAAGCAGAAATTCTGCGAAGAGAGAAGGTGAGTGGAAATGATGAAACAACACTTGGTGGTTTTGTAGCTTTGTAGCGGCAGTTGAAGCCAGCACAACTTGGATTGTAGCTTTGTAGATTTTGTAGCAGCTACAAAACGCCGCTTTAGCTTCATGTCTCTGGCTTCCATTGAAAATGAACGGTAGAGCTTTGTATCTGCCATTGTGAACACAAAAGGTACCAATTATCTTTTTTTGTAAACCACATATGGTTGCTGTCGGGTGGAAACCTCCTATGTCCAAAACTGTAACTTTTTAGGATTCAAATTCCAAAATAGCAAAAATGGCAGATCCTGCCATTTTTTTTTTGGAGGGTGATATATTAGTGTGACATTGTAGTATGACGAAGTAGGACATAAATGTATGCAAACAAAAACCATAAAAAAATCAAATATGGAGATACAAGGTTTCTGCACGACAGCAACGATATGTATTTTTAAATGTTATTCATTAATTTTGTACTATAGCCTACGTTTTGTGAAGGTAATTGAGTCTCCAGACACACACTGTAGCATAGTGTATATGTAAACTGTCAGTAGGAGATAGCCTGTGTCAACATTTGCATATGCAAATTTGAAGGTGTTGGAGAGACCCCCAGTCACGTCAGTCACAGGTCATGTTAGGCCGGTAATTGCCACTTATTTATGACAAAAACTGGAAAATATTATTCCTTCTGGACATTCTGGCCAGTATAAAGAAAAGACAAGAAAAACAAATATCTCTCTCCCCCTCTCCCTCTCCCTCTCTCCCTATCTCTCTCTCTCTCTCTCACACACATCAGAGACATCATGACACTGATACGCTGCATTACAAAGACGGACAAATTGGTACCGATCTGTGTGGAACTGTTTGAAGTTTATTTTAAACGAAAACAAGATCAAATTCAAGGTGTTCAATGTATTTGTCCTACCACAAATCTACAATAATCCATACACATTTGAAGATAAAACATCCATCACAGATAGAAAGAGACCTCACACCAGCTTTCCATTACCAGCGTCACTGCAAGGTCGCTGTATTGCTTTTTTATTTATAACCACTTGAACCCCAGCATCCATCCGTTCTATTAGCCAAATAGCTGATCTACAAGCCCCACACCGTGGATAATCGGACGTGATATTAACAGAACAGATGTCATTTCTTCCTTGGCCTAGTGGCAATGTGCGTGCAAAGTTTCACGGCAATTGCACGCTGTGTTCATGATTTGAGGCATTTTGTTCAAAACGGAGCACTCCTGCAAACTTTGGAAGCCAATCTTAGCCAAACAGGATGGACATTGAATTGCTATAGAGATACTGTGTACAGATTTGCGTGACAAAATCTGTAGGAGTAATATATAAAAAATATGTTTTGCAAAAATCGGCCTCCTGGTGACGCTATAACAGGCCCATGTGAAACATTTGGGGCAGAGGCCATTTGGGGCATTTGGGGCACTCTCTGGCATCCAGAGAGAGTGTGTGCACAGTTTCACGTCAATCGAACGTCCACAGACGAGCGGACACGCACACACAGACGGACGGACAGGGTTCTGTTTTTTGACAGGCAGCCAGTGGAGGTCGTGGAGGACTGGTGTGATAATGGTCTCTGGGGCGGGTACGGGTGAGCAGGCGGGCAGCTGAGTTTTGAACATATCAGAGTTTATTGAGGGCTTTGTTGTTGCAGTAGTCTTGCCGCAATGTAATGAAGCCGTGGGTGAGTGTTTCGCTATACGAGTGTCACAAAAGTTCTGTGAAAATAGTAAATCTGCGAAAAAGTCACAGTTTTGGACATACAAGGTTTCCACCGACAGCGGGGTGACCCCCTAACACGTATGAAAGTGGCGTGAAGTCTGTGCCAATTTGCACAGACTTCCTGTGTTGACAGAGGAAGTGAAGGCTGTCTTCTAATTGGCCAGATCCCACAGTAAACAGGGATGCGACTGATTACTGACAGACATTAATCTCCCTGCAGAGTGATGAAGGATGAGTCTAATTCCTGGTTCAACACACGTGTCTGGTTTCATATCAGCAGAATCAACAGTTTAGTAACGCATGCACAGAACACACACACACACACACACACACACACACACACAC
The DNA here is from genome assembly GCF_963280865.1 of Gymnoscopelus braueri. NCBI lineage: Eukaryota > Metazoa > Chordata > Actinopteri > Myctophiformes > Myctophidae > Gymnoscopelus > Gymnoscopelus braueri. Next base: position 32,592,914 of record NC_137625.1, on the reverse strand, counting down.
ACACACACACACACACACACACACACACACACACACACACACACACACACACACACACACACACACACACACACACACACACAGTGTCTGTCTGTCTGTCTCTCTCTGTGTCAGTGTCTCTCTCTCTCTCTCTCTCTCTCTCTCTCTCTCTCTCTCTGTCAGTCAGTCAGTCAGTCAGTCAGTCAGTCAGTCAGTCAGTCAGTCAGTCAGTCAGTCAGTCTGTCTGTCTCTCTCTCTCTCTCTCTCTCATTACATTCTATCTCTTCACAGTTCTTTCTCTCTCGCCCTGCTTTCATTCTCTCTACAGGATGTATTTAGAAAAGTACTGATGAATATGAATTATTCATATTTCATACACCAGTATCAATAGACACACAGTGTGTGTGTGTGTGTGTGTGTGTGTGTGTGTGTGTGTGTGTGTGTGTGTGTGTGTGCGTGTGCGCGTGTGCGTGTGCGTGTGCGTGTGCGTGTGCGTGTGTGTGTGTGTGTGTGTGTGTCTGTGTGTGTGTGTATCGTGTGTGTCGAAGGCCTGGTTACTATGGCAACATCTTGGCGAGGGGGATGATTGACAGAGTGGGTTATTGTTTATGTAAATGACCAACTCTCATTTTAATCACACAGTACATACTGTATAATCACTCTCTTCTGTCTGTCTGTCTGTCTGTCTGTCTGTCTGTCTGTCTGTCTGTCTGTCTGTCTGTCTGTCTGTCTGTCTGTCTGTCTGTCTGTCTGTCTGTCCAAATTGTGCCTTCCCAGTGCACTCTTCCACATAGGGAGGTGCTTCAAAATTTGAATTATTTTCATCCAGTCTCCCAACCAGAGTTAATGCGTATAATTTCCAATATGAAACCCTCCTCTTCTTTTCTGTCCCTAGACATTTTTGCAATTTTCAACAAGTCACTATCCTCTGGTGTCATTCCTGTGGTTGTTCAGTCTCTTCTGAAAAAAAAAAAAAAAACTTGATACCAATAGGCTAACCTCAATAACTTTAGACCAATATCAAAACTACCATTTCTCAAAAGCCCTTGAAAAAAGGGTTTATTAACAACTTTTAACTTTTATAAATGAGCACTCACTTTTTGAAAGGTATCAGTCTGGGTTTAGAGCACAGCATAGTACAGAAACATAGTAAGTGCACTTCTTAGGGTTATAAATGATTTTAGGACGAATTCGGATGCCGGCTTGTGTACTGTGTTGGTGTTGTTGGATCTCTCGGCTGCATCACACAATCGACCAAAACATTTTAATTGACCGGCTGGAAAATTGGGTGGGTGTGACTGGGCCAGCACTTGATTGGTTCAGGTCCTATCTAAGTGACAAAACATTTACTGCTGCTGTTGGAAATGTGTCCTCCAGCCCTGCGGACATAACCTGTGGCATCCCGCAAGGTTCGATCGTTGGTCCTCTACTGTTCTGCATCTACAGTGTATGCTCCCATTAGGTCAAATTATCTCTTTCCATTTCTATGCCGATGACATTCAAATCTATCTTTCCATAGGCCCATTAGACTCATCCGCACTCACCTCACTCACCCCACTGATGGACTGTCTCACTGCTATTCAATCTCGGATGTCTAACAACTTCTTGATGTTATACAAAGACAAAACTGAGGTGATTGTGTTTGGACCAAAAAGACACAGAGACAGTGTATCCCTTCTGCTAGAAGCCCAAGGCCAAAAACCTTGGTGTAATTTTGTACTCGAACATGAATTTTAATAAACATTTCTCCAATATCACAAAATCTGCCATCTTCCAACTAAGGAGCATTTCTAAAATCAGGTCATTCATTTAATTTTCTGGTGCACAAACTCTTATTCATGCTTTTGCCACTAATCACCTGGACTATTATATTTTTTTCCGGACTCCCTCAAAAAGCTATCAACCGCCTTCAACTTGTCCAAAATACTGCAGCTACAGGGTTCTTACTAGAACCAGAAAATGTGATCATTATCACCCCTGTTTCGGCCTTACTACAGTGGCTACCTGTGGTTTTAAGAATTGATTTTAAAATATTATTGTTTGTTTTTAAATCACGAAACAGCCTTGCACCTGCCTACTGTATATTTCAGACCTTGTGTCCCCTACAGTACATCCCTTCCGCAACCTTAGGTCGTCGGAACAGCTGTTGCATGAGGTCCAAACATCAAGCCTGGTTACAGAAGGGGAGCATTTGCCGTTAGGGCTCCACTTTTATGGAACAATCTTCCTCTGGAAGTAGACAAGCTACCTCACTGGCCATTTTTAAAACTTGTCTAAAGACCCACTTTTTAAAAATGGCTTTTAACTAGAGCACTGTACTCATCTGAGTACTCCATTGTATGGCCTCTATTTCATTGTCTGTGTCTTGTTTTTTAGTTTTTAGTTTTGCTTTTCCCACACTGTCTATTGTGGTTTGTGTTGTGAAGCACTTTGTAAACTTGTTTTTGAAAGGTGCTATACAAATAAAGATTATTATTATTACTACTATTATTATCCCTCGCTCTGTATATCTATCCATCTATGAAAGATAAAGATAAAGAAAGCTTTATTGTCCATTCAATTTGACATCAAATGGAAATGTTTCGTCATAGTTTAGTCGACGAAATCAACGCTGCATTCCAGTCACGTTCGCCCCAAGAAGTCACAATATACATTTTGGGGAGTGAGAGTGTGTTGATCCAGGAGCTATGGTCAAATGGTAGTATTTAACAGTTGTACAGAAGTAGAACTTGTACTAGTATTCAACATAATCCTTTTAGTATTACGGCATGTAGACTTGCACTGCTGCCCCATTTAAACAAACAGCTCGTTAAGACGTAAAGCTCGTTTAAAGACACAGACCTCGTTAAGACACAGACCTCGTTAAGACACAGAACATGTGAAGGCATAGATATAACTCATTAACAGCTTCTCAGCAAAACTCACATACAAGGGTTATTTTTATTTTCCCGAACATTCATTCTAAAAAACACACGTTTAAAAATGAGGAATACTGGCATGCCTAATGCCCTTTCATAACCGATTTATCTATTTTCACCAGGTGGTGGAAAAATAACTCAAATGTTTTACGTAAAAGTATCAATTCTACAATGTAGAAGTACTCTGTTACAAAGAAAAGTCTGGAATTCAAAATTTACTTGAGTAAAAGTACAAAAGTATTGGTATCAAAATGTACTTACAGTACCAAAAGTAAAAGTGCTAGAATGTTTGAAAATAGCATATCTACAAGCTCACAACGCGTCGCGATGCAACGCGTTGTGAGCTTGTAGATCGGCTATTTTCAAATAGCCTAGATGTAAAATAAGGCTAAAGTGGTTAATGTATGTTTTATAATCTGCAAAGTAACTAGTAACTAAAGTTTTCAAATAATTGTAGTGGAGTAAAAGTACAATATTTGCCTCTGAGATGTAATGGAGTAGAAGCAATATAGACAATTGGAAATACTCCACTAAAGTAAAAGTACCTCAAAATTGTACAGTACTTGAGTAAATGTACTTTACACCACTGATTTTCACTCTCCATTCGCTCTGCTACTCCATCCATCCATCCATCCATCCATCCATCTTCCATATGCATGCAAACTGAAAGGATCTAATAACCCAACAGTTATTTCCTAAATTAAATTTTACTGCACAAAGTCATTATGAATTCAGCTCATCATAAGCCTAGTAAAAATCTATTTTTTACAGGTGCAATAAGAATGGCATACAATAAAAAAAAACAATCATTGTTGGACAAACAATAAATGAATAGCCTCGCTCGGCCAAGGCCATTAATGTAGACTGAATAAATTATGAGGACATTACGAGCGTCCAGGTAAACAATCAGAGAATATGAAGACGCATAATCGACAACTGTAGACCAAATCACAATGGGCCTCCTTCACGAAGCGTGTGTACACTCAGATGTTATACTAAAGCGCATATTGACACTTTTTATGTTTTGTTTTATGTATTTGTTTACCTACATTTATTTATTATCATACAAGAGTGCTGCGCAAAAGTAGTGAAAATGGCAACATGTTGTGAGATTGTAGAACAGCTATTTTTGCAATTTTATTTGCTCCTTTTTTTTTTATAGTAATGCACCCGACAGCGACGATATGCAAGTGTTTCTACGAGTGCAGTCTGATCACTCTGAATTACCTGAATTTGTTCGTTGGGTACACGAAAACTCACACCTGCTCCGAGGCACTCTTACGTGTCAGAAACCTTGCTCATGTGTGCCCAACGTTTGTCAAAACATATATAAGAAAAGAAAAGAAGAAGTCTGCAAACAATATATTTTTTTAAAGTAAGGATGCATGGCTGGGCTTATAGACATGAGGCAAATTCTAACCGACTTTTATTATTCTTTTCAGTTGACGCATTTAGAGCTGATCGCTGAACAAGTGAACATAATTATTATGTCCCTGTTAAGTTTGCCGTTTTCCGCAAGTGTGAGCGCAGTTTGGCTGATTAATCGCAATAGCCTTAAAGGAGTAGCTCACCCAAACACTTACTTATTTTCTATCAATTACACACCCCATGAAGCCTTGAATTCACGGAGATTCTTCTGTTTGTGTCGAATTCCTAATTCAATCATTTGATGACCGGCATTAGCATTAGCGTCTTTCCGACGGTCATCAAATGATTGGCTTAGGAATGCCAATACCTTTGGCTAGTGTACTGTTCCCCCCACAATATGGATGGATGCGACGCGTTGTGAGCTTGTAGATCGGCTATTTTCAAATAGCCTAGGTATAAAATAAAATAATCTATATCTGCAAAGTAACTAGTAACTAAAGTTTTCAATAATTGTAGTGGAGTAAAAGTACAATATTTTTCTCTGAGATGTAGTGGAGTAGAAGTAAAATTATTGGAAATTGTTAACACTCAAGTAAAGTACACATACCTCAAAATTGTACTTACGTACGGTACTTGAGTAAATGTACTTAGTTACTTTACACCACTGGCTACAGAGGACATGGATCATATGTGATAGTAATGTCATGTGGGGCCGGTGGGCGGGGCTAATCAATAATCCTATCAAGTTCACTCACCATGTTCCATTTAGGGAACAGGAAGTCCGTTCCCACGTACTCGAAGAAATGCGCGAAGCCTTCCTTTAACCACACGTCTTCCCACCACACTGGAGTCACCAGGTCACCAAACCACTGGAGAGAGAGAGAGACAGAGAGAGAGACATCTATTAGACTGGAGAGAGAGACACAGAGAGAGAGAGACATCTATTAGACTGCAGAGAGAGAGAGAGAGAAAGAGAGCATGTGTGTACATCATATAGGTGAATGGGACACAGCTACTGTAGTTACCTTAGCAACTAACCTTGAGCACAGATGCAAAAAAACACCCACACTCTCTCTCTCTTTTTTTCTCCCACCCTCTCTTTTACTCTCACTCGCACGCACGCACAGACACTCTCTCTCTGTCTCTGTCTCTGTCTCTGTCTCTCTCTCACACACACACACACACACACACACACACACACACACACACACACACACACACACACACACACACACACACACACACACACACACACACACACACACACACACACACACACACACACACAGTGCTTGCCTCTGGGCACACATTCAAGCTTCACACTCCCTCGGGGGAAGCTGGCAGACCAAAAAAAGCACCACAAAAAGACATGGCTATAATGCCTGACTCAACAG
>NC_137625.1:32562255-32582255 GCF_963280865.1 Gymnoscopelus braueri | reverse complement strand
TATTTTTATGGATCAACAAATTGATTAACCACTTAAACCCTACTTTAACGGTGTTGTGCAAAAAAAAACTATAATATCTGATCTACAATATTTTATGGGGGGGGGGGCATTCGCATTTTTTCAATAGCTTGGTCTCCACCAGGCCGAAGGCGTGGCAGAGACAATAGGGTCCTATATCTTACCACCTTACCTCTTATGCCTTAACGTTTTTGGCATTTTTATGCCATAGTTCAAATAGCCGATCTACATCGACACATTGTGAGCTTGTAGGTCGGCTATTTGAACTATTTTAACATGCTTTTCAAAATAGTAAAAAATGCGTCCGTCCGTCTGTTACCTGTGAGCAGCTAATCTCCGGGACCGTTGGCCCAATCGAAACTGTGCACACAAATTCCCTGGATGTCAGAACAGAACCTCTGCCCCGAATTGTTCAGATCGGCCAGGAGAAACTTTACTATATAAGAAACTCTATAGTCATGTGATCAAGACGGATCTGCTAAGAGGCATCTAAAGTTTGCAGGAATGGCCCGTTTTGAACAAAACGCCTCAAATCATGAACGCAGCATGTGATGCGTTCATGTAAGCGTGTGTAGCATAGAAGTGGCACTAATGTGAATTGATGGTGCCTATTTAAAAGCCTGCAGGTATACTTAATAAGCTGCCAATAAGGTGACATCACGCACAGAGTTCACTCTCTCTGATCTCCCACACAGCTCTGAACAACTCTACAGGACTTAATGAGTACAATAAGGTCACTGTCACAGTCACTTACATGGAAATATAATACATTGTTTGTTTAGCCTACTTGCAACTGGCTGCTAGTTAATTGTTTTATTGGCTAAGGACTTTGCAGACCGAGTTTCCTTTTTTGCCATAGATAGCCTATTCATGTTAAAGCTGCCTTTTAATTTGTGTTATTTCACACACAAACGTACGCCTGTTTTCACCTCTGCAATACCTGTATGCTCAACCCAGTTCCTTTAAATAACCATCTTGCACAAATGATTCTTTGACCAGTAGATCATTTGAATGAATGGTTTATTTTCGGTCTTTGTTTACAACAAATCAAAACACTCTTGTGTGGATCACAAATGTCACAAATGTACATATCCAAAGTCAGTTCACACACAAAATCCAAACTCAATGACCGAAAAAAGGAATAGGCTGAAGCACAATGCTTATTATTTGCCTATCCTTTACTATCCTTAAAAAATATATATAGTTTATCATCACCGCGAGTCATTGTTTCATTTTGTGGGGGTTTATGGGTAATAAAGTTTTGAGTACAATACGGCTAAAGTCGAGCAGGGAATGTTAAAAAAAAAACCTTAGGCTGCAAGATAAAAGAGAACAAAAAGAAAATATGTTTTATTCAAAACTGTACTCCTGAATTATTTTACTTTTTAAGGCTTTTTTAAATCTCCCCTGAGATGTACACAACTTCAACCGATCACTAAGGCTATTCCATAAGTTTAACTTTACCAACCATTAAGCTAAATGGCATCAACCCATACATTATGAAGAGGTTGCATGTGGTGTTTTTCTTTTCTTGTTCTTTCTCATGGCAAAATGGCTAAAATTGCCTGTGTGTGTGTGTGTGTGTGCGCGCGCGCCATGCCTTCAGGGCAGCGATCTGGGCTCAAATCGCTGTCCCGAAGGGTCGACTTTTACAAAGCAATTTATCTCCCAGTCCATTAAACACACACACACACACACCACACCACACCACACACACACACACACACACACACACACACACACACACACACTATTTCTCTCTCTCTCTCTCTCTCACACACACACACACACACACACACACACCATATGGACAATATCTACACAACGTAAATACACACAGCTGAATGCGTCATGGTTTCTCTGACAGAGTAGAGTCAAAAGACCATCTATTACCTCAGACCATTAAACAGAAAGAGAGCGAGAGAGAGAGAGAGAGAGAGAGAGAGAGAGAGAGAGAGAGAGAGAGAGAGAGAGAGAGAGAGAGATTAGAAAGAGAGAAGGAAGATATGAACACTTTCTACAGTGCACAAAAATGAAGAGAGGAGAGGAGATAGGGTTAAAGAGAGGAAATTGTTTCCCCTCAGGTTGTTGATGCTCTAAGCAACTCAATCAAACCCTCTCTCTCTCTCTCTCTCTCTCTCTCTCTCTCTCTCTCTCTCTCTCTCTCTCTCTCAGAACTACAAGCTCACAACGTATCGCTCTACACTTCACGTTGTGAGCTTGCAGATCGTCTATTGAGCTTGTAGATCGGCTATTTTCACAATGTTTGCCTCTTTCTTACGTAATATTTTACGGCCAATTGGTTTTAAAAAGGTCTTACAACTTTACAAGTGCATACATTGTAACTTTATAAATGTGCAGATATGTATACACTTGTACTGTATGTTGGTTTGTTTACTGTTGAATAAACAATGTTGCACATTAAGCTAATCATCTGGGTACCCTCCAAAATGTGGAAGAGGAATCTGGATGAGGCAGACAGACAAGAATTAAAATAGCAAAGTATGAGAGATTTTAAAATTATTAATATAGTGGAGCCAACATCGTCTTCAATGGGACATACAGGCTGACTCAATTTAGGCCGTCTCTTGCATCCCCTTAAGTAGGCTTGTCCCAGACCTTCCCTTTCAGGGTGAAGTGTTTTTTTCTTCTTCAATATTTGTATTGTTTTTAACAATTAAGTGCTCAATACAGGACACATAAGACAACATATACACAAAAAGTAAAATAGACAGAATAAACAACAAGCCAGCAACCAACAATTAGAAAAAAATACATAATAATACAAATAGTAGTAGTCATGCTACTTAAATGCAGTTAGACTGTACACATTCTGATATATTGGTCACTCCCATCGTAAGAGTGCCTCTTAATACATAATGATAACCTATCCATTGGCAATATGGACATCATTTTCTCATACCATAATTTTATATCAGGGGGATCCTCATCTAACTATTTTTTGCTAAATTAAAAGCCGTGCGGCATACAAAGCTATTCCTAAGATGTATCTATGTCCGCTTTCGTAATCAGAGTTCAAGCCCAGTGTCCAGTTCATTGGGTTTAGGTGTAGCTGTATCCCAAAAACTTTCATTATCTCGCTTTGGACAATAAACCAAAAATGTACAATTTTGGGGCAAGACTATTATATATCAGATGACTGTATGTCCCAGTACTGTTTTTACATTTCACACGTTGCCCAGAACACGTAGGATCATATTTACTTTGTATAGAGTTACATGTAACCTGCGGATGATCTTATATTGTGTCTATTGGAACAAGTAATATTTTTTTATCATCCAGCTGGCACCCAAAATCCTTTGCCCAGAATGCTCTACTACTAAAAGTAGGGGTGTTAATAAACATTTGAGAGTAACTTATGTCTGTCTTCTTTAAAGAAGAGGCTTTCATTAATATATTTTCCAAGTTATTCACCCTCATTTCCCTTTTATATTGTGGTACAGATTGGATATAACGTTAAAAAGTTGTAAAGTTGTAAATACCGAAAGAAATGTACTTGAGGCAAATTAAATTCAGTCTTAAGTTGGGCAAAGGATTTTAAAGTACTACCCAAAAAGAGATCTTTTATCTTGGAAATACCAGCATCTTTCCAGGCTCTGAACCCAACATCTGAACATGATTGAGCGAAATCAGGATTACAAAACACAGGAGCAAGAACAGAATATTGATTCGTAATACCGAAGTGCCGACGTATCTGATTCCAAGATTTAAGAGTGTTTCTCACAATAAAGTTTTCCCTTATCCCAGGAAGTGCAATAGCTCCATTTATAAATGGCATCTCAGCTGACGACACAACAGCCTCCAAATCAAGAAAAGTTGAATTATGATCATTTCTTATCCACTCTGCTCTGTCATTTTGTATGGAAAAACAAGCGCCCTAGGCTTAAATTGGAGAAATTACCGGCACCAGTGATAGAAGGGGGATTTGCTCTTCCCAATCTTATGTATTACCACTGGGCATCTAATTTGGGATGCCCAGTGGTAATACTGTACATAACATTGGGAAGAGCAAATCCCCCTTCTATCACTGGTGCCGGTAATTTCTCCAATTTAAGCCTAGGGCGCTTGTTTTTCCATACAAAATTCTGCAAATCCTACTGTGTATTGATTTAAAATACTTAGTTGGAACATAATTGCATTGGGTATAAGAGCCTCGGTAATACATTCATTTTGATAATAGCAACCCGTCCAAGTAGTGATACTGATAGGGGGCTCCATCTTTGAAGATCTATTTTTATTTTATTTACCACTGGGTCTAAATTATTTTTTATCATTTCCTCAAATTAAAGAGAAACGTAGATGCCTAAATACCTAAAAACCATTAGGAGACATCTGAAAAGGAATGTGTCCTAATAATTCATGTTCATGTTGTGCTACCAAGTGGCAGGGTGAAGTGTTAACCCAAAACAGCAGCATAGAGAAGGTATTGTTTCATGTTGTTTGATCATTGAAACCTTATGTCTTGGAGGCGAGCCACACCTCAAGGTACAATGGCTCTGTATAATGAAATCAGGCGTATGCAAACTAGTAGTCACAGGAACCTGGTCTACTGCGATCTACGATGACAGAAATTATACTAATAATGACACTATATAATATATCTTTTAGAGTTCTCTTAAATGGATAATATTACACATTTTCAAATTGCCTTGACAAAAATCATTTAGGGACCCCCCCTGGGGATCCTGACCCCCTGTTTGGGAACCGTCGCCCCCTAAAGCCTTCCCTCAACAGCGAGCTGGGAAAAACTGCTTTTAGTCACAGGCGGAGGCATTTCTCACACGGAAGCATTGTTGCATAACGTTAGCTTCAAGCTCTGCTGTGCCTGGAAAATGCAGTTGAAATGAGCATTCATGAAGCAGACAGTGTGATGGGAACTGCAGCTCTCGACCTGTTGCTAGAAGCTTCTCCACCGCAGCGTCGCAGAGGTCAACGATTTCACTGTGACAGCAGGCATATTTTCTTCAGGCTCCGGTAAACATTATACGGAACCATGTTTTTGATTTTGTTCCTTATCCCATTCAATCCGGGAACGCATCTCTGTCATCTTAGATTTCTTTTGGCTATTCAAAAATAGCAGATATACAAACTCATATGGCGGCCGCCATATGAGCTTGTAGATCTGCTATTTTTTGAAAAGTTGTGCAAATCTTTGAATACATTTCTAACTCAAATCTTTGCTTCTGGGGTTTTGAGATCTCACATTTTGAGATGGGGGTCCGCGACCAAATAGCCTATATATTATTGTGGGGGTCCTTGACATGGAAAAGTCTAAGAAACACTGATATAGCAACATAAGATTTAGAATACATTTGTAGAGTATAGCCTATATTCAAAGATTTGGACAATTTTTTACAATTTTTTTTTTGTTGCAGCTCTACAAGCTCTACAAGCTTGTATATCTGCTATTTTTGAATAGCCAAAGAAATTAAAAAAATGACAGAGATGTGTTCCCGGATTGAATGGGTTATTCAGCCACAAAGGTTGCTAATCCGTTCTCTCCATTTACGCACTAGCAGTTTGACAATAATGTTCTCGCAGTGCCAGTGGGTTTGTTGACAAATGCAATGGATTCAGCCGGTCTCTGTGTGTGTGAATGTCCAAACTGCTTTAGTAACCTTTTCCTTTTTCTTTTTTTACTATAATTTTTATCCCACGATTTTGTAACCCATTTTTTTCACCCAGTGCCAATTGCCTATATATAATCCTGGGCGCTACTCTCCATCTGCCAGCCTAGGGAGAGCCCAGATCTGAGCTCATGCCTCCTTCAATGCATGAGGAGCTAGCAAGTTGCCTCTTATCACCTGACAGGGCGGAGTTTCCCCGGTAGGACGTAGCGCGTGGAAGGAACAATCAGTTCCTTTCCCCTCCTCCATCATCGGACTTATATGACTGCGTAAATATTAGTCTGGAATCTCTGTGGAACCTGCATTTCCGAGGGGCAAATTTAAAAAAATGCACCTGGTGATAAACCCGCCCCATATTTGCATGCTGGGCCCTGATTGGTCCCTCACAACTTCGGAGGGAGAGAAATCCAATCTCTATTGAGAGGGCCCAGACCTAATCTGCCAAGGGCATTTTTTTTTGTTGCAATGGCAGATTTGTCTGGAACCAGGCTTTAGCAACCTTGATATGATTTAAACTTGATATGATTTAAACCCTGAGGGACACATGGTCCATGGACGGACGGACGGACGGAACTGACATAAAAGTTTGAAGAAGCAATCAAAAAGGTCAAAATGTATTGAAAAGTCTCATCACGCTTATATAGGGCAGTAGGTAGCTTATTTATCTTTTTTAGTTATTAATTGTTTTGAATTTTCACTTTCTTTTTCTTTCCATATATTTTCATATATTGTATTTATTTATGTAGTTCATTTTGCAGAACTGAAAGGCAGCCACCTGGTTGGGGGAAGGGGGGGGGGGGGGGGGAGTACACCAGTGAGAGAAGCAGGTGTTTTTTCGGAGTGTTGATAACATCAGTAGATCTAGTATTGATCCCATCCTTCATGGTGACAATGCTGCTGCCGTGTGTCTTCTGACAGCTACTGTATACAGAGTGTGGGCCCGGTGTTTTTCCAGGTAATAGAGTCATTTCTCCTGCTCTGTTCAATGACAGCATGTGTTTTTGGTGATGTTGTTCTTCCTTACACTCCTACGGTCTGTGTCACTAACCTTGTTATCGGTATCTTACAGTGCTACTCTGTATCTGTACTTTAAGCACTTAACCTCTCGTCTTAACACGGACCGCTTTTTTTGGCAAATGTTCCCCCCAGAATAGGCATGCCCCTGCTGCGCCCTTGTCCGTCCGTATGTCAGTGTGTGAGCAGTTAATCTCTGACACCGTTTGACTGATCGGCGTGAAACTTTGCACGCACACTCCCAGTAGGCAAAGGAAGAACCTCTGACCATTTTTCGAGGCCTATCAGGCTCGAAGCCTTATTGAGATTGCCCTTTTTCTTCCGCCGTTTTTGCAGTTCTGGCCCAACCACGTGGTCGCTTTTTACGAAACTCGGCAATATGGCAGAGGGCTATGCCAAACGGCGAAGACCCGAAACTCACAACCATTGGCCAAAGGGTGGCGCTGTAGCACTCAATTGAAATATGCCAACTTTGAACAGGTACAACTCATGCCCTGTTTGACCTACAGCCATGAAACTTCGATACACACATGCGTCTCCTCATGCCTAACAACTTTCGACTTTTGACTTTTGACCTCTGACCTTTAGATCTCCCACCATTTCGAATTATATGAAAAGCAGTTAAAATCAAACTCCTCCCGGGATTTTTGAGCAATCTGCACAAAACTTTTTACACATGAACTTTGGACCTAGACCTATACCGATACCGATACCGATACCGATACCGATACCGATACAGACGTGAGCGGATTTTCCATAAGTGAAAACGTTAACCTTTTATGAGCCAATGAATATTGCAGTTTTATGACAATTATTCGTCTGCCCCTAACACATACATGCAGACTCACATTTGTTTGAAACTTTGCAATATTGTAGAGGGTCATTCCAAGTATCACTGAAACCAATCTTACTCCAATTGGTCAAAGGGGGGCGCTATAGCAATTTTTTGAACACGCAAACTTTAAACAGGCAAAAGTCATGCCTCGTTTGGCCGACAGCCGTGAAACTTGCTTACACATGTGCCTTGACTCATGAGGAACACATCTATCATTTTGACCAGTAAGCTCCGCCCTCAGATTTTACGCCATATTGAGCAGTTTGAAAAACATTTAAACCAAGGATTTCTGAGCAATTTGCGTGAAACTGTGTCAAATATGTGAGCACCTTTTTCACAGTTTCAGGTCTGTTGGTCCAATAGCTTGATCGCTTAATCATCTGCCTTCAAACCACAGCGTCGCCGTTTCGAATCCCACCTCATGTAGACTTCATTATAATTGCATTGCACACAACATGACTGTATCAATGAATACATGTGCAATTGTTAAAGATAACGTGAAATGCTCATTTGAGAGTAGTTATTTTCAATGTATGACGTACTTCATTCGCCCTTTTGTTTTGTTTTGTTGGATTCTCCTTTCTCACTGACTGAAGCTGTGGATTGAATAGCTCAATCAATAAAGAATAGCCTCATGTTCCAAAGGTCCCTGGTTCAAATCCCACTCATTACAGTTTACATTTAAATTGCATTGTACAAAACATGAGCCTGTTAATTCAGACATGTGCATTTTTTTTAAAATAACATGAAATGCTTTTTTGAGAGTAGTTTTTTATGTATGACATACTTTCTTGTGAAAATAGCCGATCTACAATCTCACAACTTTTCAGATAGCAACGCGTTGTGAGCTTGTAGATCGACTATTTTCACTAGTTTCCATTCCGAGAAGACAAAAAAAATCTTTATTGGTAAATGTTTTGTGAACCAGAGATCTAGAGTAGTTAGCGAAACAGAGGCTCGGTTCACGTACGGAAGAACCTATAGATATCAACAGACACCATCAGGGAGGCCATATCTCTAGCTCAATGAGAAGAGAGGCAGCCTGTAAATCCATAGGTCGCTGGTTGGATCCCTATCCCCAACAATGTGTTGAAGTGATCATCATTGCGAATTCTTCGTTTTACAAATAGTGTTTCTTGAGGTTAGGTCGTTGTTTTACTGAGGTGAAGGTTAGTGAGGGTGGGTGTAGAAAAGAGTCAGCTAGTCAGCAACCTTCCCCCTATTCCCATGGATTGGATCCACCCCTCTCACCTGCTCTCACTCATCACCAATCACACCTGTCACAACTCATTAGTGGCCTGGTGGCTTTTTCTTTGAAATAATGTGTAGTTTTTTTTATATTTAACTTTAAGCGCTTTAAGAGTCAGCTAGTCAGCAACCTTCCCCATATTCCCATGGATTGGATCCACCCCTCTCACCTAGTCTCACTCATCACCAATCACACCTGTCACAACTCATTAGTGGCCTGGTGGCTTTTTCTTTGAAATAATGTGTAGTTTTTTTTATATTTAACTTTAAGCGCCCAATGCCACGTTATTGGCCATGGCCATTTAAAGGGTAGCAACATTAACAAACAAATGAGTCTATACCTGTAACAATGCTATATAAACCAAGGAACCAGATTACTCATATGCTGTGTTGCTTTTGCCAGGATTCGAGCCCATGACCTTACGGTTGAGAGTCAATAGCTCTTCCAACTGAGCTACCCCGATACAAGAAACAATATACATTGACATTTGATGAACTTGCAACCTTTACAGTACAGATTTTCTTTACATCACACTCCGATTTAATCAAAACATTTAAGCTGTGTGATATATACATTTTGAGTTAAGACCATTAATATCAACCCATGTCCCTCTGCACTCTAGCAATCAGTGCACCTGGTGATACCTAGCCTGTCAGTCATTGGCTCCTCAATGGTGTTGAAAAGTAACTATGTACATTTACTCAAGTACCAATACAAATGCTTACAATGTACAATACAATTTTGAGGTACCTTTACTTTACTTTCCATTTTTGTCACTTCTACTCTACTACAATTACAGCATATGACAGCTTTAGTTATTGTTACTTTGCAGATTTAATTATTAATACAACACCTACAGTAACCACATACAGCCGATCCACAATGTGACGCGTTATGAGCTTGTATGTATATAATAAGCAATCCATGCTGTATGATAAATTACCACACATGAAATCCAATTCTGTCTATCCAATGGCTCAGTCAGTACTGCGGCCATAGCTGAGTGGTTAGTGAGCCCGCCTAGGGAGCCAGAGGCCCTGGTTGCCCCAGGTACGATTCCAGGCCAGGCCAGCAAATGTGTCGATTAAATGAAATTTGTCCCTGAGCAAGACTCTTAACCCCTAATTGCTCACAGGCCCTCATTGGAAACAAGACCGCAAGGACTTTCATGAACGGACCTGTTAAAGGAATTATCCTTTACACTGTCTACCCGCAAGTCTGTAGGTCCCTGGTTCAAACCCCAATTTAACCAGTCCAAATATAATTTACTGAACAAAAATCATGACTTTGTTAATTAATGCATGTTCACTTCTTCTCTCTCTCTCTCTCTCTCTCACTGCCTCTCTTTCTCTCTCACTGCCTCTCCCTCCCTCTCTTTCTCTCTCACTGCCTCTCCCTCCCTCTCTTTCTCTCTCACTGCCTCTCTCTCTCTCTCTCTCTCTCTGCCTTATCCCTCGAAACCGCTTATTGCTGCTTGCAGCTATATTTATATTTATTTCTGCCAGGGTTAAACCACATGAACCCTACAATCGACACATCCATGCAAACGCTGCCTATCAATTTACTTTTATTTGCCACCCCTGGGCCCATGCCATCCATTAGAAAATGATGGACATGACACTCATTATGCGCTAATGAGCTGAGTTATGAGAGGAATCACCAATTATTTTTCTTTCCTATAGTTCCCCAATCAATTTCTGATGAATGCACATGACAAATCTTTAGACATACAGTGTATCCAACGAACAATACTTTATTTAACCAACTGATTTAAAGTCTGCAATAGAAATACAAGTGTTTTTGAAGATTGCTTCGCTCCAATCGTATCTAACTATCAGTTGTCTTCAAATAGTTTGACTGGCAGTGGCAGCTGTTATGTTATTAGAATGGACTCAATTCGCTTTGCAGATTGCTGTCTAGAGTGGATAAGGAAACGGTGTGAGATCATGTCGGTTTGTTTGGATCAGAAAACAAGCTTTCCACAGATACTGTGGAAATCTGCTATTGCTATTTATATCTGCTAGCAGAACAAAATATTCCTTTGTTTTGCCTCCAGCTATAATGCCGTGACTTAATCATGACTTAATCATGATTCTGGGCACGTCAAGCCCAGGCCCACGGGAGCTTGCGTCTCCACACACCTGTGCCAACTTCCACACCTGTAGCCACAGCATTTATTGCCTCACTCAAGCCACTATTCTCTGATTGCTAATCAGACTAGTTTGACTCTAGTATAGTAGTATAGCGAGCTTTAACCTGAGGATTGATCTTGTTATTCTGCCTGTTTTGACCCCTGCCTGTATTTTGAATTATCTTTGCCTCATCCCTTTTTGTATATCAGGACCGATCACCAGTGTTTTGGACCAGTAGAGCCTATAAGTTTTAGGATGCCCCCTCAGAACTCTGACCCACGCTTCTCCTTTGGCTACGTTTCAGCCCTGTCCCTTTGCACACATAATATAATATATATAATTTTGTCTAATATGTATGGGGTAGAATAATTATGTTAATACACTATAACTTATTGGGGTGGTTGTATTTTGTCTCCCTGCTTTTTTTTCACCTGATGGTCAAGATTCAATTTATCCCCTGAGAAAGCAAGCAGGCTCTATCAGCTTTTTAGGTGAAAATGTCAGCACCTGCGCAGGAAACCGGGTTCAAATCCGGGGTAGAAGAGGAAAGTTACATAGTGCAGCTTTAAGTGTTTAATTCATAATGCACCTTTACCAGTTCGGGGTCCCAGGGAGAGACACCACTTTTATCTTTTGGTTCTTGAGGTGAAAAAGTTTGGGGAACTCTGATGCATAGGATGGTTCTTTTTGTGTTCATTTTGGACGAGTTCACCAAATTGTAAATGTAATGTAAAGCATGGTTCCTTTGTGTTGGTATGGATGAGTTCTGGGCACGGTGGAGGGACAGAAAGAGAGTATTTGAATAGCTAAGCTTGTGGGAAATGCGGTGAAGGTTCGTTTCAGCCTCCTGTCAACAGTAACAATGCTTTTTGTTCAGCTGACGCTATAGGAGGCCATTGGAGCAACTAGAGAATAGAATTAGAGGAAGTGACAATGAAATGGTTGTACAGAACAGAGTACCTAAGGATGTTGGAGAATGTGTGCCAGAAAAAAAGAAAAGAACAAAAAACACAACAGGGGAACTGAAAGGAACACAAATCCTTCTGTTCTTGGTTGTAACCACTTAAACCCTCTAGTCAAACTTGGGCTTGTGGATCATGCAAATGCTCCCCCCGGAATCAAGGCCGGCCGCTGGCATAAGCAGTCTATGCGGTTGCTTAGGGCCACAACCACTAGGGGGCCGGGGGTACCCCACCCTCACACAAGCAGGCGTGCACACGCACACGCACGCACACGCACGCACGCACGCACGCACGCACGCACGCACGCACACACACACACACACACACACACACACACACACACACACACACACACACACACACACACACACACACACACACACACACACACACACACACACACACACACACACACACACACACACACACACACACACACACACACACACACAAAGTAGTATAATCAACTGACACAAAAAACTAAAATCGTGTCGTATAGGTGAAGTCACCTCTGGAGCCTGTCATGGTCACAGAAATTGTTCAGACTATTTGAAAACCTGTGAACATTCCACCTCAGAATATAATAGATCACACTTCTTGAGAAAGCTTGGCCTTTCTTCTTGTGACATCTGCTCCTGTTCATCTTTGGTCATCTCTGGTGATGGTAGATCAGCGTTGTTAATTTCCAATGAAGATGTCTGCTCTTACACCTTCCTAGCACCAGACAGATGCGTAAATAGCCCAACCAGTGTTGAGGAGATGACTCATAAGGAGGTAAATTTAATTGGGCATCAAACTCTGTGATGATGTGGTCAAGAAGAGGAGCAGCCATGTTTCATCATGATGTACTCTTCTATGTTTTTTTGCAGGAGCAGGAAGAAAATGTGATCCTATGTTCTACCTGGACAGACTGTGCATTTTACTTTAAAACACTTCTAGGGTTATTTGAACATTATTTCCGGGGGAAATAGGGATGCTAGGGTTCAAGTGATTTGTGTACCAAAAAAGAAACGTGTGTGCGTGCGTGCTATCATTCTGTCACTTCTCTCTCCCTCACCCACCAATCTGTTCTTCGACATTCTCTCCATCCTCTCAGCTCTGACCCTTTATTTGTCCTTTGACAGAACAACACATGAAGGGAAATATGAGAAACTTCAACACACACGCATGCGCACGTGTCCATGAGCATACAACGCTCGCACGTATGCACACACGACTTGTATGACTATGCAAACATATTGAATTAGGCTACTATACAACATTTAAGGACGCCACTGAAATGAGCTGAAAATGCTGCAGGCTGTAGATCGGCTATTTTTCGGTGTGACGTCACCACACAACTAAGTATAAAATAGGGAAAACTAACCCCAATCCCTAAACCTAACCTCTAAATATTGAATCCTAACCCTAAACCCAACCAAGTTGTAAACTAACTATAAAACCATACCATAATAACCGACCATAAAACCACAATTTCCCTTTTGAGGACCAGGAAATTGTCAATGTCTGCTTCTCAATTTCTGCTATAGATGTGGGGACAGTATAGTATTGCAAGTAAACGTGCACGCACGCACACACACACGCACGCACGCACGCACACGCACACGCACACACACACACAGAGCAGTGAAAGTGTAACCGTGACATGTTATTGATGGAGGTAACTGTAGAAGGGTGACAGGAAGAGGAGAGAGTTAAACTGAAAGAGAAACGGAAGGAATCAAGCTGGGAAATGACAAGCTATTAACACACACACATACACACACCGCAGATGGAGGCCAAGGCAAGTTTATTTATTCAGCACCTTTCATACTCAGAGACATACTTAGAAATTAAAAAAGTTTAAGAAAAAAGCAGTTCAAAGCCGAAAACTAAAAGAAAAAGGAATGAGTGCGGCTGGGTTGGCTCGTAGCCATATTGTAACTCTGCCAGTAGTGGATAGAAGTACTCACATTTTAGTAAAATGAACAATAACCGTAATGTATAAATAGTCTGTCACAAGTATAAAGCACTGTACTTAAACATTGTTAAAAGTACAAAAGTATTGGCATCAAAATATATACGCCACGAAAGTATTGGCATCAAAATATATACGCCACGAATCTGTAAGGTTATGTTTTATAAGGGTTTTATGTATTTGTCAAGGTGAAAGAAAATAAGGATCTATAGAGTTGTTAATTCATCCACTGACTGAAAAGCAATACATGGCCATCCGGGGCAGGCCCACCAGAGAGCTTATGGATGCAATTTAAACAACAAACAGGCTTACAGGAGCTGATCACATGCCAAGAGAGCTCACAGGAGCACCTTACAGAAGCTGATCAAACTCCCAGAGAGCTTAAAGATGTTGGTTGAAATCCAAGAGAGTTGTATTTTCTCAGCTGTGCGGCTCACCGACCCAAACGCAAAACTCGTGAGTCGTGCAGACAGGCTGAGAAACTCATCATCCGATCCAATCCAACTTTATTTACAGAGAATATTTTAAAAACAACAGCTGATCAAAGTGCTTCACAGCGCAAAGTAAAAAGACACAACTAGAAAAAGCACAGGTCTCCGCCAGGTCAGGTAGGTTATTGTGGGCCAGCAATGTTGGGAATTCACCAATCAGGATGGAATATGAAAAATCGTACAGATCCATCACATGACTATAGAGATAATGTGTATCGATTTGCGAGATGTTTGGTCAAAATCTGTAGGAGTAATATAAAATAATGTGCTTTGCAAAAATAAATTAAGTTGCAGAGAATGTTTTTGGCAAATGTTTGACTTTTGTTTCTTTCTCTTACCACAGTGCTTCCTGGTTCTGGGCAGTGACGAAGGACCCGAGTGAAGTTTCCAGCTGCTTCATATAGTGCCTGTCTGTTTGTAGTGAGCATGCTCAGTCCATTTGTGCTGAATCATACCAACTGGGGGTTTGAGTAAATTGGGTACTCTAATTATTATTATGAATTATTATTATTATTATTGTGGGAAACCTTGGTAATGTGATGACACTTTAAATGTGTTAAATGTGCATTGTAATGTCTTTGGAGATTGGGGAATTAACTGGTTTGTGTGTAAATTGAGGAGTCAACTTAAGATTGGTACGGTCCAGTGGGAGGGGCTTAGCCTTTAAAATAAGGGTACCTGCCACTGCCCAGGCTGTCTGTGAAGGGCTGCAGTACAGAGCAGATCTAATGCCAATCTGGCCAGTATTATGTAAATATTATTTTGTGCTTTATTTTTGTTTAAACTTGGATTTTCTGAAAAAGGTGAATAAAACACTTGATTTTTGCATCAAAGGACTGAGTTTGTTCCAGTGTTTTCGGCAAATACTACCCACACTGGGACAGAGTGACAAATTATAATGTATTAACTATTAATCCTTTTAAGGGAAGAGCTCCAGCCTTGAGGAGGAGCTCTCTCATCCCTCTAGACACGTACTTTGTTCCTCAGAACCGTCCGTGACGTGGCCAGAAATCTTAATAAATGAGCATAAACAAACTGCTTCACATGAACAATGTTGGTGGAATTAAGAGATTCAATAGGGAGTATTATGTTTTACATACACAGATTAACAAGTAAGAGAGGAAATCATGTAAAGCCTATTTCCTGGTTTTGTGGTGCGAGGGGGAATGACAGACAGGCAGGGAGGGAGAGCTGCTTTCTCTGTGGTGGGAGGAGCGATAGAGAAGAGGGGGGTCGATAACCAGAGGTTTATCAGGGGTTGATAACTCTTGTCAACCGCTCTGGTACAGTATTGGGGGCGGGCCATAAATATACAATAGAAACAATACAAAATGTAATGAAAATATTTAAGTAGACACCCTATGCCGCAGGTTAACGTCATAAAGAAAAACGTCAACTCTGACAAACGTTTTATTACATTAAATTTTGTATGTGAAATACAATGCCAGCTAACAAAAACATGTAGGGTTTTTTTTGCATTTTGGGGGCAGATACTGCAGTACTCGAGAAAGGTACTTTATAAAGTCCAGCACTATAACTGTTGGGAGTGGAACAACAATATAGGTGACCTGAAGAGAGCTTACAATCCAATTAAAGTAGTGTGTTTGTGTGTTATGTAGCCGACATTGTGTATATTATTGTGTTTGTTTAGCATTCTAAATCATTATTGTATGTATGCTGATGCATTGTTTTGTGACCACAATGTTTGAGTCATTAACAAATCATTTGAAGTGCATGCAGCGTGCGTGCGTGCGTGTATGTGTGTAGAGGACACACAGGACAAATGACCATCAAATGGCCCAGGGCGGGAGCACGTTCTGATTGGTTTGGCTGTTAGCCAGATCGGCCAATCGAGCTCCTGCATTTACCTTGCATTAAATGCAACACTTCACTGAGCATAGAGCAAGTGTTGCATGCGTGTGTATATGTGTGTGTGTGTGTGCGCTCATTTAAATATACACATGGGGGACCAAAGTACCCCACAAGGAAAACCTGAAAACTGTGAGCTCATGGGGACATGTTGACATTTTGAGGAAAGGGGTCATTTTCACTTTTATGGCTAAGGGTAACTATGAACACAACACACTGACTGCCTTTTATGAAGAAAACAACACCGTCTAGAGTGCTTTTTCTGCTGGAAAAGAAAAAGAGAGAAAGAACAAGGGGTTTTCGTACACACGATTGTCTGAAACAGAGTGCTGTCGGCCGGGAACCTATGTCAAAAAACATTTTTATTGTTATTTCAAAAGAGATTTAAAATAGTAAAAATAGCAGATCTATCTGCCATTTTCACTACTTTTGTGCGACACTCTCGTGTGATGAAGTATTAATCTAACATTTTCTGGCCGACAACAATGATATATAGTGTATGGAATGTACCGAATATTGAAAAACAAAGTTGTAATGAAGTACTTGTACTGTAGATGTGGCTGTAATCTGCTTGAACAACTGCATGGCATATCTATCAGTTTAATCAGTGGTTCTCAACCTTTTCTGGAAAAATGATCACTTTTAATACAATTATTGATTTTGATGGGGACTTTTTCCCCCTACTTTTTTTCCTTATCATTATAGGTGACAAAGAAAAGGTGGGAGGGAAGTGATGTGGATTTATTGGTTGGATTTATTCACTGTGATTTTGTGCTGTATTCACTAACCTAAAGCATGATTAATACTTGGAGGTGTCGTGCGCCTAAATAGCAGATCTAGCATCTCACGTGTTAGCTTGTAGATCTGTTATTTTAGCCGCACGACACAGCGCAAGCTACATCAGGCGTTCCACAGTGACAGCGGATGAATGCCAAGCTGTGACGGGGTGTCGAATAAAATCCACTTTGTCTGATATGCAAATGCCATGTAAATGTAATCGTTCAGCCTACACTTTCAGCTGGGGCTCCATGCAAATAGGAAAATGTGCAGCATAATTCTCTAATGCTTTATGTTTATGCGACTACCTGCACTGCCAATCAAAAAAAGATGTGAAAGATGGTGATCAGTCCAGACGCATTGAGTCAACATCAATTACATCGCTGTTTCTCAAAGTAGGGTCCACGGACCACCAGCGGTCCAAATGGATCCCTTACGGGTCTGTAATGCTGAGGGTTGTGAGCTTGCAGATCTGCTACGTTTGGCTAAAGTTCTCCTCAGAAAAGGGATGCTAGGATTCAAGTGGTTAATGTAAAAAAAGAAAGATCGCATCATACACAAATTTGGCAGCCCCCCTGTAGTAGGGTCCCGGACCCCCTGTTGAAGACCCCTTGCTGTATATTGATCAAGTTGTCTCTCTTTCAGTGTGTCCTCAGCCCTGCTGAATGAGGCTTAACGCTGAAGTAAGCACTTTGCCGTACTGCTGCTCAGCTCATCTCACCAGCTTGTATGTACTAAGAGCCCATTTGCATACATTTCTTAGTGAATAAGATAAGTGAGCTGGGCTCCTCAGCTCAGGCAACTGGAGCGCAACAAGAATGTGCTCCAATCTGCCTTCACAATGCCTTCTAGTCAATCTGGGCCACAGCCTTAAAGGAGCACTTCACCCATTTTGAACCTTATCTTCACAATAATTGGTCACCCATTTTGAACCTTATCTTTGAATAATTGGTTGTCACTGATGCTCATTGTAAGATGGCGGCACCGTTTCGGTCTACTCACTCGGTGAAGGCTGCCCACCAGTGATATCATCGATTGCAAAAGCTAATAGAAACTACAGCCTTTCTCTTCCTGGAAAGATGTTGAAAGAGAAGCCATTTGTGGTTTAAGAAATCGTGTTTGAAATGACCAAACCTGCTTACCAACAATGTCACTGGTAGGCAGGTTTCTGAACTGTCCACAGCCCTCCTCTGCAAGTAGACAGAAATTGTGCCATCTTACAATGAGCATTATTGAGGACCAACTAACAAGTACATGAAGATAATGTTTAAAATGCTTGAAAGTGCACATTTAAAGCCAAAGACATTGACACCTTATGACAATGTTTAAGATGAGCTTCTGCAGTACACAATGACAATATAAATGCTATTCAAAATGACGTTAGCTTGCCCAGTAAAGGCAACTATTTAAATCAGTTGTGACAATCAAGGTTAACGAGTGTCATTTTAAAAGGTTATGACAGAGGGCTTTAGTGATGACATTAATTTTAAATATTATGGTTGCTGTCGGACGGAAACCTTGTATCTCTATATTTCAACGTTTTATATTAGTTCCCTAAATTAATGCCCTACTTCATCACACAAGAGTGTTGCCAAAAAACAAGCGAAAATGTCCGATCTACAAGCTGACAACGTCTTGTCACCTTTTTAATTCCTTTTTTAATGAATAAAAAAGGTTTCCACTCGACGGCGACATTATATTATATTATATTATATTATTATATAGGATTGAGCCTTTAAATAAAAACTGTTAAACTAGTCTAAAGGTAAGGCATGCGTACAGTATTGTATGCATCCATCCACCACTTTATCTCCAAAAAAGATAGCTAAACAAATTTATATATATAAAAACTTGATGATTGATTGACTGCCACGGAATTTGATGTGCACCAGTGATGGATGGAAACATACATTTACTAGTGCAATTACTCACCTTAATAATAATTACAACCTTTATCTTTTAAAAACACCAGAGGAACAACGTTTCGCCTTAAAATGCTGTCTCACATTTCTACTGTAATATGCTACACAGTTTATCAACAAAGGGTCCAGAGGGACCACCAGGGGTCCTCGAGGGGTATTCCAGGGGGTCCCCAGCTAAATGTTTGATAGTTAAGAATTAAATTGAGCCTTAATTGTCTGTACATTGTAAATATCAACATACAATAGTCCAGTTACACAAACGGAAATAGTCTAAATAACCGTTAGTTAACTTCAATAGTCTTCCATTGTATGTGAGCCCCATGCTGTGCAGTGGTTCTGTGTGTTGTCATTGATTTAAATTCAAGTACATTATCAATGCTTGAGTTGCTGTAAGCCCTGCAGTTAAACAGAAGGGCATTTTCATGTGTTTGTTGTTATAAGCAAGTTCTCCTCCTTAGGAATTGAGACACCTGACGTCATATTTTGGGGTCAAAAATATTAATTAATTCATTAATTTAAAAAAGTTGCATGTGTTCCCACAACGCTAGAGTGGGATTTGCGCCCCTGCGTGTAAACAAATGGACCAATCACTATTCAGCACCATGGACAGCGTAACGGTCAGAGAAGAGAGAGAACTAAAGGTTCTTTCATTCACTGCAGGGATATAATCAAAAACCTATTTGTCTTTATCAATTCATTATTGATGTGAGGCCTGTTCCAGTTGAACTGCCCGTTTCAGTCGAAAAACTAAATAAATATAGCAAAGGGCTGACAATTGTAACTTAATCCATTTTACTGATTCCATCCAGACTATGCAACGATATATCACACAAACAGGCAAGGGATCCAAACAAAACAAATACGGAGAGAATCAGAGACGAATAAGCAAGAGCGGGAAGAAATAAGGCACAGCAGCACAGGTCTAAAAGTGAGCATACAGTAAGCCATTGGTTCTCAAAGTGGGGTCCAGGGACCCCCAGGGGTCCTTGCGGGAGTTCCAGGAGGTCCCCAGCTAAATGATGGATAGTAAGGAACCAAATGGACCCTTATGGTTCTGTAATTCTGAGAGGTTCCATTTGTACACTCTGAGTTAAATTAACATTGATTTTACAATATGAATTGGGAT
>NC_137625.1:32484755-32559755 GCF_963280865.1 Gymnoscopelus braueri | reverse complement strand
GAACAAGATGAAGCTCAGTTTTCCAGCAGCCCTACACATTACACTGTGTCACCGTTCACTCTTTTCTTTTCATCTATTTTAGGATCCTCTAACCCACTACAGTGTGCCGGATCAAAACCACGGGAGATCATTCTAGTTTTATGAACCCCCTACTTTCAACCTAAAACCAGAACAAACCAGTACAAATTAGTTTATTGCAGTGGTGGGAAAAGAAGGCTACTCACATGTTTTACTTAAGTAAAAGTATCAGTACTGCAATGTAGAAATATTCTGTAGCAGATATACAAGCTCATAGCGCGGCACCGAGTGAGCTTGTAGATCTGCTATTTAAGTCCGGATTTAAAAATGTACTTGAGTAAAAGTACAAAAGTATTGGTATCAAAATGTACTTAAAGTACCAAAAGTCAAAGTACTCATTGTGCAGAATGTCCCATTTCACAAGTTTTCAAATGTATAAAATATATAAAAAAAACTTTTGAAAATAGCAGATCTACAAGCTCACAATGCGTCACATCGCGACGCATTGTGAGCTTAGATCGGCTATTTTTTCTAAATATATATAGGGCTGAAGTGGGTAATGTATGTTTTGTAATAATATTCAAAA
The DNA here is from genome assembly GCF_963280865.1 of Gymnoscopelus braueri. Taxonomy (NCBI): domain Eukaryota; kingdom Metazoa; phylum Chordata; class Actinopteri; order Myctophiformes; family Myctophidae; genus Gymnoscopelus; species Gymnoscopelus braueri. The sequence goes on along the minus strand of NC_137625.1, from coordinate 32,559,151 downwards.
TCTAGTAACTACAGTTTTCAAATAATTGTAATGGGGTAAAAGTACAAATTTGCCTATGAGATGTAATGGAGTAGAAGTAGACAATTGCAAATACTCCAGTAAAGTAAAAAAAATACCTCACAATTTAACATAAGTACAGTACTTGAGTATATGCACTTAGTTACTTTACACCACTGGTTTATTGCAAGTGGGCCCCCACATATTTGGAAAAGCACTAAGATTGTGTGTGTTCTTTAAAGTTTTGATAAACCTTTAAAGTATATAAATCCAAGACGGGAACACAATCGATTGATTGGCCATTCAAATAAACATGCTCTGGAAATGCACAAGGCACGCCCACCTGACAACTTAAGCCTCTTAAGTGGTCAAGATGGGTGGGCCCTGATCCGAGTGGGCCCCGATCCAAGAAAGGTTGAAAAACCACTGAACTACAGTATAACTAGCAATTACCTGACAACCAATTAGCTCAGTGATTCTCAGGCCCATCTGGGCCCATTTTCCATGCTGCGATTTGTATGCCGAGCGCCCGCATGATTTGAGATACCAAATGATTTTGTGCCCGTCTAGTGCCAATGGGTGTGTTTTGTCTTAACCCATTCAATCCGGGAACGCGTCTGTGTCATTTTAGATTTCTTTGGCTATTCAAAAATAGCATATATACAAGCTCATAGCGCGAACATTTGTGACACAAATCTTTGCTTCTTTGGGTCCCTGGAACTAAATATGTTGAGATGGGGGTCCGCGGCCAAATACATATCATTTTGGGTGGTCCTTGACATGAAAGAGTTTGAGAACCACTGATATTATAGCAATATAAGGTTGCTATTATTTTTTTTACTTTTAAGATTTAGGAGACATTTGTAGAATCCCCAGAAGCAAATATTTGAGTTACAAATGTTCGCTTTAAAACATATATATATGTATTAAAGATTTGCAAACAATTTCCACGATTTAAAAAAAAATAGCAGATCTACAAGCTGATAGCGCAGCACTCGCTATGAGCTTGTATATCTGCTATTTTTTAATAGCCAAAGAAATATAAAAATGACACACAGATGCGTTCCCGGTCGTAATGGGTTAAAATGAGGTCTGGTCTGGCGCATCACATCACTTTACACTCAGAGAAAACAGTTATTGGCACAATATTGGAATTATGAAGGGGTTCACAATGCGTACGCCGTACACACGATTCAAATCAAAATCCATCCAATTTCAACACTCACGTCCAACTATTTATGAGGGCACTTCTGAGAGACTCTTCTGAGAGAGGGAGAGAAAGGTAGAGGAAGAGAAAAAGGTACTATTATGCAAATGTGCAAAAAAGGTATCTGCAAGATAGCCTGCTCACACTGGCAGCAATCTAGCCTATCACACAAACATACCGTTCTCAAATTATAGCCATCTTACAGGGATAGTTCACCCCCTATCGATTAGTCACCCCATGGAGATTTGAATTCATGGATATTGTTTTGTTTTTGTCGCATTCCTAAGCCAATCATTTGATGGCCGGCAGTGGTTCCGGTAGGAGACACAAAGAGTCTCCATTGTGTCTCCTACCGGAACCACTGCCTATACCGGTCCACTGGTCATCTAATTATTGGCTTAGGAATTCGACAAAAACTAAAAAATATTCATGCGTTCAAGTGTCCATGGGGTGACTAATCGATAGGAAAAAAGTACTTTTTTGGGTGAACTATCCCTTTAAATTATCGTCATGTTCGGTTTTCCTGAATTTCCTCTCTTTCCTTTGTTGGAACGCCACATTTTCCCACCAAAATGAGCACGTACTGGATAAGGTTTGTTTTAAAACATGGACAAACCCGCTACAATTGGCAATTGACTCCTTTCCCCTTGCCAGCTTACCTGCTGTGTCAGATAAACTGGCAATGTGTAAGGAGTCAATTGCCAATTTTGACAAACAGGCTGGAAGAAAGTGCTGCAGAGCCGTCATGTTTATACAAGTTCATCCAAACTTATCAGATATGATCTCTCTCTCTCTCTCTCTCTCTCTCTCTCTCTCTCTCTCTCTCTCTCTCTCTCTCTCTCTCTCTCTCTCTCTCTCTCTCTCTCTCTCTCTCTCTCTCTCTCTCTCTCTCTCATATGAGGCGGGGGGGGGTCCACTGGGGGTCCACCAAAGGAAAAGAAAAGTTGGAGTTAGTTTAATCTTTCTTACTTTGGACTGAAAAGAGTACGGCTGTAATCTTTGCTCGCACACAGTGCTGGTAAATTATTTTTCCGGTCTGGACATATCTATTTTAAGGAGCAGATGTGAGTGAAATACTGGCACTGTAGAGCCCTTGGTTTCCTTTCATTTCTTTTCCACCCTCCAGTGAGAAGCTTTCTCCTGCATTGTGTCGGAGCTGGAGCTGATAAATAGCCATGGTGCCCAGACCTGTTGAGAGAGAGAGTTACCACACTCTCTGATCTCACGGCGACTCGTTCATGTGGATCTTCTCCATGCTTCATCAACACCTATTATAAAGATTTCACATTGGAACTATAAATGAATGTTTGGAACTATACAGTAGTGTTTGGAACTATACAGTAGTGTTTGGAACAATACAGTAGTATTTGGAACTTTACAGTAGTGTTTGGAGCTATACAGTAGTGTTTGGAACTTTACAGTAGTGTTTGGAGCTATACAGTAGTGTTTGGAACCATAGTCTTTGGAACTATAGTAGTGTTTGGAACTATACAGTAGTATTTGGAACAATACAGTATACTGTATTGTTCCAAATACTACTGTATAGTTCCAAACACTATAGTGTTTGGAACTATACAGTAATTGTTGGAATTATACAGTAATGTTTGGAACTATACACAATTTAAAATGTAGGCATTTAGCAGACACTCTTAATCCAGAGCGACTTACAGTAAGCAAGGTAAACACGAGGTACGTACACTAGTCTTTGGAACTATGCATTTTTGGAACTATACAGTAATGTTTGAAACTATACAGTAGTTTTTGGAACTATACAGTAGTGTTTGGAACTATACAGTAGTGTTTGGAACTATACAGTAATGTTTGAAACTATACAGTAGTTTTTGGAACTATACAGTAGTGTTTGGAACTATACAGCAGTGTTTGGAACTATACAGTAATGTTTGGAACTATACACTAGTACGTTTGTTCACCCAATCGCAAGCATTAGTTTATCATTGTTGTTGTTATCTCTGAGCACACTGAGATAAATTCCTAATCAACTCTAAGTTGGTTTGTGCAATTAATGATTGAACATTGAATATTATACTGTCAATATGTTTCATCATATCATATCTCTGCCCGTGCCTACTGCAGTGGCATTGTCTAAAAACCCTGGTGTCCCAAAAATCTAATCCAATCTACAAGCTCACAAAAGGCGTCAAAGGCCAGATGTTATTATGGCTGTTTTTTTTTGTCCAGTGGGTAAAGGGCTTTAGCTTTAATCTTCTTTAAAGCTAAAGCAGTCCAGCAGTCAGAGCCATTAGACCAGGGTGGGCTAATGATCTAAAACCCATTTACATCTTAACAAGGAGGGGGCACATCACCCGAGGGAAGGAGAACTTCTGATATGCCTGTCATGGATGAAAACATTCCGTTTCTCAATCCATTCATCACGCCTATATTAGTTTATTTATTATGCACACAAATCATAGACTAGAGCACACGTTTTAGTCCATGCCACTTGAGGGGTCCCTGGGTATTCAGTTCCACTAACACAAGTAAGCCCCCCCCCACACACACACACACACACACACAGTACAGCGCACACGCACGCGCCACACGCGAACGCACGCGCACACACACACATACACACACACACAAAGAGGTTGCGCTAGGATATAAAATTCCTGGCCAGAATGTCCAGCATTATTAGAATGTTAAATAATACATGATAAAATACTAATATTAATATTAATACTAATACTAATACTAATACTGATACTGATACTGATACTGATACTGATAATGATGATAATAATCACAATTTATTTCAACATTTTATGTTTTTATTCCAAGAGTGTCACATAAAATTAGTGAAAATAGCAGATCTACCAACTCACAGTGCGTCACAACGCAACGTGTTGTGAGTTTGTAAATCGGCTATTTTAACCCCTTTAAAATGTTTTAAAAATAATAATAACATTTTTTATTTTTTTTACATACAAGTTTATGCAGCAACGATTTGCAACGGTGCTTCATTTGACGCATTGAGAAGCTCCTGATTTCCTCCTGATTTGAAATCTAAGCTGATCTATAAGCCCAAAACACGTCTCATCTGTGACCCGTTGCTATTTCCTATTTGTGGGTTTCTCCTCCTTCAGGTGGCTTCTGGTTGTGGTTTGATCTGGTTTTTGGAGCGAGAATCCATGCTCTGCTGGCACGAGAATGACACCGAAATGACACAGGCCACCTTTTGCCACCTTTGCCTAGTCAGGATACATGTCAGGAAATTCTCTGATCAAAAGTCAATAGTTCAACTATACTTAAAAGTTTGAAAAATATGTTTTTTGTTCTTTTGCCAGCCTGAATGTCTGGAGGGAATTACATTTTCTGCCCTCTGTCAATAAACTGTCAAAACCAGCAACTACTGGCCCAATGCCATCCACCCCTGTCACTGTCTCACACACACACGCGCGCGCACACACACACACACACACACACACACACACACACACACACACACACACACACACACACACACACACACACACACACACACACACACACACACACACACACACACACACACACACACACACACACACACACACACTTCTCAACATAGGGTCCGGGGACCCATAGGGGTCCAAAAGGACTCTTATGGGTCTGTAACTCTGAGAGTGTACACTCAAATTAACACTGAGGGCCCTATCTTGGCAACGCATGGCGCTATAGGTAGCGGAGTGCATGCGCAAATTGCATTGTGGGTGCGGGTCCACGCCAATTTTACAAGCATTAGTAAAATTGCCGAAGCATTTGAGCGCAAACAGATCACACAGCGCCACTGGGTGGTGTTAGGGCTCTGAATTAGTCTTGGCTGTGTCTAGGGCTGTTACATTAATGAAATGTTCCCATTCCTTTTAAGAGAAGCCACGCTTCAGCTAGGCTCACGGTATGTAGATGCTATTTCATTAAGCACCTGATAAGTTGTTTGTTTATCGTTGTTGGAATACTCCGCATTGCGCGGTGTATTCCAGAAAGGGCCCTGAGGGGATTTGACAGTGCAGATTGGGGTCCCAGAGATAAAAAAATCAAAAAATCAAATGGGGGTCCGTGGCCTGATGCATTTCAAAGTGGGGGTCCCTTAAAATTAAAACGGTTGAGAATCCCTGCGGTATAGAGACAGAAAGAATGAGACATTGGACACAGAATGAGACATCTGGGACACACAGCTCTCTAACCAGGCGTTGTACCACTCACTGACATTTCAAAGCAAACAACCAATTATAATTACAGCGTGACGTGAACGATAAGAGTCTGATCGAAACCGGAGAGAGAGAGAAACGTATTGATGCGTGTCCACGAAGTCCCCAGAACTCTACCACACCACATTAGAATCATGCAACCACTGGTGGAAAGTAACTAAGTACTCAAGTACTGTACTTAAGTAAGATGTTGAGGTATTTTTTACTTTACTGGAGTATTTCCAGTTTTCAGTACTTTTACCTCTACTCCACTACATGTCAGAGGCAAATATTGTACTTTTACTCAATTATTTTAAAACTTTAGTTACTAGTTACTTTGCAGATATACATTATTACATATATTTTCAAAATTTTTGGTACTTTTACTTTTTGTACAAGATTTTGATACCAATACTTTTGTACTTTCACTCAAGTAACATTTTGAACACAGGCCTTTTACTTGTAACAGAGTATTTTTATATTGTGGTATTGCTACTTCTACTTAAGTAAAATATCTGAGTACTTTTTCCCACCACCGGAAACCGGTGAGAGAGAAACGTATTGATGCGTGTCCACGCGTCTCACAGAACTCTACGACACGACATTAGAATCATGCAACCTTGCAAACCAGCGGTTGCCGCCTGGTGCAAGGTCACTATTCATATGGGGCTAAAGCCCTAGCACACACTGTGCTGTTCTTTCAAAGGCAGGTACTCTGACACGCCGTCTCACATTAATTACCTCCACAGTGGTGGAGTGTTGACGCTCAACCAAGGACCCCCTAGCTGAGAGAGAGAGATGAAGCAGGGACCCCCATGTTGGATGTAATTCTGTTGCATTTTAAACTTTTTCATTTCATTATACATTATAATAGATTATATTGTATTTTAATCACAGTTATAATCCATTAGAGTGTATTGTAATTATCACAGTTGTAATACACTATAACAATGTACAGTATATTGAATTATAATCACAGTTATAAGGGTCCATTTGGTTCTTACCAATAGCTGGAGTCCTCCTGCACAGGTGATTTGCATTTGTATACAGGACAGTTGGTCACTCATCTACATTGTTAGGCAAGAAGCAATGACCTCCACCTATGACCTTACATTACTAAGGGGGCGTCGATTCCCTCCAGGAGGGGAGGGGGGTACTGTGAGGGGGTACTTTATTGAAATAGAAACGGTAGATATTTTGGTGCAGTGCGTTGCGGTGCGGTGCGGTGTGGTGCGGTGTGGTGTGGTGCGGTGTGGTGTGGTGCGGTGTGGTGCGGTGCGGTGCGGTGTGGTGCGGTGCTAAAGCTGCAGTGGAAATCCAGTAGTAGCACCCTCTGCCCCCGCCCCCCACCCCTCCTTTGTTTCTGTAAATACAACTGTCGCTACTACTGGAGCTTTTTACCGTATTGTATGTCTTACTGATGAACTGAGTACAATGGACCACGATGGAAACAAGCCCCGGGTTTTTTTTGTGCTATCCTTTTAGCATAACTTTTGAGCGCACTACATGTACGGTTAATAATCGTGTTAATAAAGTATTCAATCAATCAATGAGTGTGCAACACTCTTGTACGACAAATATGGCATGAATTTACCAAAAAAAAACACAAAAAAAATTGAGATACAAGGTTTCTGCCCGACAGCAACAGTAACTCACATAGCATGTTGTTATATTACTACAGACATTATTTTGCGTTTGCAAATGATATCCTCACAGTCATGGACTGACTGCAAGGCAGGCCATTTGTAATGGAGACTGTGTATCGAAACTAACAAATGACTTGAGCTGAAGTATCGGTCAGTCACAAACATGATTCCATTTCAATCTGGATGATCTATTTGAATGAGGATTCATGAAAAGAATGTGTGTGCATGGACTCCTAATGGGTTGGGACGGCTCTGCAACTCTCCTCCATTCTGGTGGCGATAGGAGCATAATAGGGCTGCAACTATCGGTTATTTTCTTAGCGATTATTCTATTGATACCACTCATCAAATGTATTTGTTTGATTTTCACATAACATGAATCAATGTGAAATATCCAATGGAAATGTTGACGTAAAAAAATCCCTGAGATAGTGGTTAATGAGATGTCTGGGATATTTAATTGGATCAGATGCGCGCGCGCGCGCACACACACACACACACACACACACACACACACACACACACACACACACACACACACACACACACACACACACACACACACACACACACACTTTAATGAGTGTAACCCGGACGGAGGAACAGACAGCGATCTAATAAGGTCAGAGAGTGTCAGGCAGGAAGTACTGACCTAGTTTGGGGAGGGAGTACTTCACTTTGAAGTAATCCTGGTAGAAAGACAGCAGCCTCTTGGTGATGTGGAGAGCGTAATCTCCCGCTCCGCTGGAAATGGCATCGGGCCGCGCGTACAGACGGATCTGAAACAAGGAGCCACACAAAAGAAATGGGATTCGACCAGTGGTTCCCAAACCTTTTTCATGTCAAGGAGCCCCAATTTGATTTGTACTTTGCCGCGGACCTCCATCTGAAAGGTCTTTGTACCAGAGGTTAAGATTAGTGTTGTTGGAAATGTTCAGCTGAAGTATAAAATAGGGTTTAAGTGGTTAAACTGCTTTTGATACAATATTCATAAATGTTCCTGGGGACCACACAAGAACTCCGGGGGGTCCCGACCAATCAACTTACAGTTTTATTGAAAAATGTATGTTTCTATATCAGTGGTTCTCAAACTTTTTCATGTCAAGGACCCCTAAAATGATTTGTATTTGGCCGTGGACCCCCATCTCAAAATGATTCAAGCATGAAGCATGAAGCAAAGATTTGAGTTATACATGTTCCCTTTAAAAAAAAAAATATATATATATATATATATATATATATATATATATTCAAATATTTGCACATATATATATATATATATATTCAAATATTTGCACAAATGTTTTTCAAAAATATCAGATCCACAAGCTCATAGTGTGGCACTCGGTGCCGCGCTATGAAATAAAGTGAGAGGTGTGTCAGACTATGAGGCAATGTGAATACTGTATTGCTCACTTATCTCAGCATATCTTAGTTATTGTGCTGAAGTGTGAGGGAATACATATGTGACTGACATAAAACCATTATACATGCTACAGAAGAGAGCGGTACGAATCATGCATGAAGTCAATTAATAGAGAAGACACAAACAGACTATTTATCAAATCGAGAGTATTGAAACTGAGAGTATTGAAGAGTTAGTGAGGCTACAGACGTTATTAATTGTGTTTAGGGCAAAACCCTAAACACTGCCAGTTAATTTACAAAAGCTGTTTGAATGTAGTTCAGAAAATGGGGATAGTAGGAGGAAATTAGATTTTAAGCATCAGTTTGCACGGACCACACAAAAGCAGCAGATGTGTCCCTCAGTTATGGGAATCAAAATGTGGAATTCTCTCCACAACGATTTAAAGGGTTGTATACATATTTATCAATAATATTGTTTTAATGAAAATACAATAATTAGACAATAAGAAGACGACGAATAAGATGGGTTTTGACTTTTTTTGTTTACTCGTTTATTCGTTCATTTGTTGCTTGTTATTTGCTTTGTTGTTTCTGTTTAAATTTGTATTTTAGTGCAAGTACTGGTTGTATGCGGCGATCTACACTGTTTTAAGTTGAACATGGAGCAGGGATTAACACAAATTTGTTTTCTTCTTCCTGCTCCTTTTCGCCCATGGGTGTATTAGATTAAATTCATTATTATCCTTTGATAAGAATTGTATTGTACTGTGATACAATACCATGTGCAAAACAAAATAAAAAGAAATGAAATTAAATTAAACATAACATATGGATGTAAGGCAGTTTCATCTCACAGCCACACTTTTACAGAATGTAAAAGACAGCACGCAGTTTCACAAGTTTAGTTTCTTTGTATCTCATTCAAAGTGGAGCAAACCTGTATATTTGGTCAAGGACTTAACGGGGATTGAATCAACGTTAACATAGTAGGCACCACACTGTGACAACAATTTCCAGACGCTTAGCTCTGGTAAGATAGTCCTGTTTACATTATTTCTGTCTGAATGAAGCATTCCTGTAAGCTGTTAGTGAGATTACATGTTGCGTAAGCAACGCTAATCAATATTTAAAAGACAATGGTATCCCTGATGGCATCCAGCTGTGTGAGTGAGCAGGCATTAGACCCAGAGGGAAGACAGTGGCTAATGGAATCTCAGGGGGGAAAAACGGTCAATTTGATCTCGACAGACTGCAGTGATGCGAGTGTTAACTCATTCAGTGCCAGACTTATTTCTGGCTGTGTTTGCCCAGTGCGAGAGATTTTCGTTTTTTATACCTTTTCAACTGGTCACAGAAAATGTATATTCGTTATGATCGCTTGTCTGACCGTGTGTAAACTCACCCGGTAGCAGTGTGACGCTCAGAGAAAAAAAACTACAACCGTGATCGGCCCCTTATACCATCTCTAAGCAAAAATGCACGCTTTCCTTACCTTTTCAACTGGCCACAGAAGTGTGTGTGTGTGTGTGTGTGTGTGTGTGTGTGTGTGTGTGTGTGTGTGTGTGTGTGTGTGTGTGTGTGTGTACAAATAAAGTTTATTATTATTATTATTATCGCTCATCTGGCCATTGGTAAACACACCCAGTATCCGCGTGCTTCGCCCAGAGAACAAACATTACAACCACGACGTTCCCTTCTCTTCCAGCAGCATGTTGAAAATAACATGGCTCAAGAAAACCAGGGCAAAAAAAGGCATCTCAAGATTCCATGTAAAACCTAAACAGGAAGTGGACGGAGGCGGAAATCTTTGGATGACGTTGTTTCCGGATCCTTGTGAGTTGAAAGTTAAAGTGATCACTCAGATGACAGAAAACACGTCATTGACACGGAGGGTTTGGGAAAAAACACATGAAAAACGTCAATGGAACTGAGTGAGTTAAGGGTAAATTGGGACGGACCCCTTAGTGGTCCCCGGACCTGGACGTTGAGAGCCAGTGGATTAACACCCCTGTGGTCCCACAATGAGACGGTGAGAAATGGACCCAATTCACAAGAGAACAACAATGTAATACAGAATGACACAAAGAAATGTAATTAGTCCCACCCTATACAGAACAAATGGCATTAGACCAAACCAAAATGGAATGAGGCCCCTTTGTGCAAGAATTGAGTTAAACACTCAGGCCAATTCCACAGCGTAACAGAAAGAAATGGAACGTGGCCAACGCTTAGAAAGGGAGGTGGAGGAGGGGGGGGAGAGAGAGAGAGAGAGAGAGAGAGAGAGAGAGAGAGAGAGAGAGAGAGAGAGAGAGAGAGAGAGAGAGAGAAAGAGAGAGAGTGAGAGAGAGAGAGACAGAGAGAGAGAGACTGACAGACAAAATGTGTCTGTATTAATTACACATTTCACAGAAAATCTAAAAAAAAAAAACATGCTGACCCAACTGTCAGAATAATAATTCCAGCTGATAACAAAATCGTTGCTGTTGGGCAGAAACCTCATATCTCCATTCCCCTAACTCCCCCCCCCCCACCCCCCGTAAATGAATACCCTACTTCATCATACAACAGTTTCACACGAAAGCAGCCAAAAAATTGCTGATCTACAAGCTCTAAACGCTTCAGCTATTTTTGCTGCATTTGAATTATAATCGTGAAAAGTAGCGTTTTCAGACGTGTGAGGTTTCCACCCGACAGAGACGAAATGCGAGGTGCCAGACAGTGAAATGGGTTTTAAAGCAGATGAACATGTTGAAATAAAAGACACCGGGATGAAAACATGAACAGTGTGCAGATCACAGTTCACACGTATCAGGGGGATTTGTAGGCGTTAGAGATTCTTTGTCTTTGATCGACCTGCCAACAGCTTTATAGCCTGGCTTCTGTGACACACCCATGTAGAGGGAGAGAGAGAGGGAGAGGGAGAGAGAGAGAGAGAGAGAGATAGAGAGAGCGAGAGCGAGAGCGAGAGCGAGAGCGATAGAGATAGAGATAGAGAGAGAGAGAGAGGGAGAGGGAGAGGGAGAGAGAGAGAGAGAGAGAGAGAGAGAGAGAGAGAGAGTAGTATTCCACATGATTTTCCTAATCAGCGGTAATAAATAATGGAAATGGGAGTCATTCTTTTGAAGATGAATTGGACACGACGTGTGGATGTCAAAGCGTTTATCTTGCCTATCTTGGACTTTCCCTGCCCGACTTGACTTCTCTGTGGGTGCAATTAAGACAGCCGAATTCATCAAATGGCAACATTGCATTTGAAGGTTGAAGGTTGAACGATCTGGGCCAGTAAAATATTAAATGCTATATGCACATCACTGGCTGAAGGATGTGTTGAGACGCACGCATGGGTGGAACATTGGACGAAAATAGCCGATCTACACGCTCACAACGCGTTGCCATAGTACAATCTTACACAATGTATTACTCCCAGACAATGTCTAGTCTCATATCACAATATTGATACATTATCGATCAGAGATGGGACCGTTAAACCGTTCAACCGAAATGTGTGTCACTAACCGTTTCGGACAAGATAACCGCAATTAACTGAAATGTAAAGAGATACATAAAATATCAACAACAACAGAAAACTGAAATATAATCTGTTATTGTTCCTGGTAAAAATAAATTGAAGAGAAGAAAACAGCCGTATAGAATGATATACTGTAGACCTAATGTATGTTAAAATACATTTTAGTTTAGTTTAGTTTAGTTTATTAGCACATTGTTATAACAAATATAGAAACAATACATATTGAAAGACAAGTTGCTGTGCAAGGAAAGGAAGAAGCCGGCTTATTTGGAATCCTTTCCTTCATGGGAGAGTTCTAGTAAGGCGGGAATATGCCGTTTTCAATACACGATAGTGCACTTGGTGATACAAGCGTGAAATTTGGCACAGATGTCCTTCATATGACCCTAATTGATAATCAACCTCTGGCCACGCAAAAATCCTAAGATTTCAAGATGGCCACCACCAGTTTTCAAAATGGCTGCAACTGGGCCAATGTTTTGGACTATATCACTTTGCTGGGGCTTATTTTAATATATGAGAATATGTTCTGGAGGTATTTCTACCAAGTACGATAAAAAAATAACATTAGGTTCCAATATGGCGGCATGTTTTCCAATATGGCTGCCGATAAATTGCAGAAATGTGCATCTGCTTATGGTTTATCCACATGAGCTTGTAGTACATGTATTTGTATTAATTACCATACACAGAATCCATTTATGGAACATTTGAAAGTGATTTATTAGCTTGGTAAAGCTTAGTGCTTACTTTTTGTTTGTTATAAGTCATTATAAACACATTCTCATTTACAATGGTGGCTGGGCAAGTGACAGGCCAGTGTACTAGCAACTGCAACCACAGAGGGGTGTGCAGATAAGTCCAAACTTAAAGCATTTGCAGTGTCCAGAACATGCTTTTTTACATCCACATCGTGTCAGCTTCTGGCATAATTTGGCAAACAGGACTGCACAAGAGTGACTGGCCCCATATATGTCCTACTTGGAATGCACTTCACTTGCATTCACTTCCTTGTAGGAACTACTTCTATGAAGTTCTATCGTACATGAGTACTATGAACTCCTCAATGACTTGCATATTGTTTATCATTTATTGCAACAGGTGTTGAACCTAATTTGGAGAAGTTGTCTGCCATGCTGACATTTTTCCCTTTCCATGGAAGGACGAAACTGTGTGGCATCCCCTGAATGCATGAAAGAAGCAAAGACCTGATGACTTTGATTCAATAGCTGATGCAATTTCATGAACGGGGATCCATCTGAGATCCTTCCCTCCTTCCAAAGGCAATCCACAGCTAATTCAAGCCAAGTCTTTGAACAAGTGAAACTGTTATGTCAACAATGTCAGTATCTGAGGCAGAGCTGCAGAGGATAGCATCTGACACATCACGATTCGCAGCTCAGATACTGACGTTGTTGTCATAGCAGTTGCACTTGTTCATATTAAGTAAGTCTGAGACTTATTGTCAGTATCAGCTGAGAACGCAGGGGTCTTATAGACCCCCTGGTATTGCTGAGGTGGAGCGCCACACTCACCGTACCTACTCATACACTGATCCTGACCGAACCCATGACCATGTGATCCGAAGGTGAAAGCTCTACAGACTGAGCTACCCAGACACAAAGACTTGGCTTGAAAAAGCTGTCGAAGGACCTCAGATGGATCCCCCTTCATGAAAATGCATCAGCTATTGGATCAAAGTCATCAGGTCTTTGCTTCTTTCATGCGTTCAGCAGATGCCATACAGTTTTGTCCTTCCACGGAAAGAGAAAAAGGTCAGCACCTGTTTGAGAAAATATCCCTATATATATATAAGTTTTTGTATTTATTGGTGAACATATTGAAAAGTCTGTTGCCCTAGGTCATTAAAAAGCTACCAAATCTGTGTATGGTAATTAATACAAATACATGTGCTACAAGCTCATGTGAATGTACATTTATGCAATTTATCGGCAGCCATATTGGAAAATATGCCGCCATATTGGAACCTAATATTTTTTTTTTATCTTACTTGGTAGAAATACCTTCAGAACATATTCTCCTATATTAAAATAAGGGGGAAATCAAAGATTTACAGCCCCAGCAAAGTGATATAGTCCAAAATGTTGGCCCAGTTGCAGCCATTTTGAAAACTGGTGGTGGCCATCTTGAAATCTTAGGATTTTTGCGTGGCCAGAGGTTGATTATCAATTAGGGTCATATGAAGGACATCTGTGCCAAATTTCACCCTTGTATCCTGGTATCAAATTCCCGCCTTACTATTCATTAAAACAGGATTAAAAGTTCAATAAGAATAATACAAAAAAAAATATTTTTTTTTAATTCCAGACTTTTACTTTTAACAGAGTACTTCTGCATAGCAGTATTGATACTTTTACTTAAGTAAAACATTTGAGTACTTTTCCCACCACTGGACATCATAGACGCTTAAAAAAAAGGTCCAAATGCTCCTATTGCCTTGCTCCATCCTGGGACCTTGTCTGTTCAACATCAACATGCTCCCACTGGCTCAGATATTATAGAAAACAAGAAAATATGCTACCATAATTAATCAGACGCCACACACATACACACACGCAAATTAAAATAACCATATTACCAGGGGACTATGATCCAATACAAACACTGCGGAAGTGCACTGAACTAATAAATAACTGGATGTGCCAGAACCGTCTTCAATTAAAGAAAGACAAAACTGAAGTAATTGTTTTTTGCAGCAAGAGGAAGAAACGATTAAAAGTCAGTGCTCAGCTTCAATCAATAATGTTACAAACAACAAGCAAAGCCAGACATCTTGGCATATAGTCATGGACTCAGACCTGAATCTTAACAGCCACATTAACACCATTACAAAGTCAGCCTACTATTGCCTTAAAGATAGAAAAAGTTATATACTGTATGTTTTGTTTAAAAAGAAAAAAAAAGTTTTTCCTTTTTTTGGGGGGCTAGTGAAAGTTAAAGAAGTTCTTACTGTTTGGTGTGTGTCATAAGAAATGTGAGCTTATAAATTGATTATTTGCATTGCAAAATGATTCGATACGATACAAAGTCAAACAATACAATATGTTGCTGTTTGCATATCGATATAGTAGATAATTGAACATTTAAATCGATGCATCGATGCGGTTACTGTATCGTTACATCTCTAGTTATTATACACCACATGTCTGGAACAAACACCCAGAACACTGCCCGCATTTTACAGCCCTCGATTATGTTCTGCTTTGCCCGCTGCCTTTCACTGAGGCTTGTGGTTCATTTCTTGTGCTGCACGGTGACTTTATTCTCATAGAAAGTCACATTTAATGTGTGTATTTTGCACTTTGCCTCAACATGCTTAATGTTTTGTGTAAAGCACTGTGAATTGCCTTGCTGTTGATTTCTGCTGTACAAATTAACCATATAGACTGGAGACAGACAAGACAGACAGACAGACAGACAGACAGACAGACAGACAGACAGACAGACAGACAGACAGACAGACAGACAGACAGACAGACAGACAGACAGACAGACAGATAGATAGCCGTGGTGTAAAGTAACTAAGTGCATTTACTCAAGTACTGTACTTAAGTACAATTTTGAGGTACTTTCACTTTACTGGAGTATTTCCAATTAACTATACTTTTACTTCTACTCCACTACATCTCAGAGGCAAATATTGTACTTTTACTCCACTACAATTATTTGAAGACTTTAGTTACTAGTTACTTTGCAGATTTAAATCATCACGTTATTTTGCCCTATTTTATACATAGGCTATTTCTGATCTACAAGCTCACAATGTGTTGCATCGCGACGCGTTGTGAGCTTGTAGATCTGATATTTTCAAACATTTTAGTACTAATAGTACTATTACTTGTGGTACTTTAAGTACATTTTGATACCAATACTTGGGTACTTTTACTCAATAAAATGTTGAATTCCGGACTTTTACTTGTAACAGAGTACTTCTACATTGCAGTAGTGATACTTTTACTTAAGTAAAACATTTGAGTATTTTTTCCTCCACTGATATATAGATAGATAGATAGATAGATCTATAGTAAATGAACTGTGACACTGCTGTGCTCATCAGAGCAATTAGCAGGAGTGTGGTTTGTGAATGAAGCCAATCTGTAGCTATTATAAAAACATTAATACAGAACATTCAAAGTGAATTTCAGCTGAGCCAGCCCTCATTAAGTTGTTATGACCTCAGTGCTCTTGGGTTATATAACTCTCATAGTTCTCATGTGCACATAAGCGTGTGTAAGCTGTGATTAGGCTACGTTTGAGAGGACAGACATGCCTACAGTAGATACATATGTGACCCGGGCCCAGAGAAAGGTTCCTCGCGGGGGGAGCGATAGAGAATTCTTGTAAATGAAGAAGATATGTGAACGCACGCACGCACGCACACACACACACACACACACACACACACACACACACACACACACACACACACACACACACACACACACACACACACACACACACACACACACACACACACACACAAATACACACACACACACACACACACACACACACACACACACACACACACACACACACACACACACACTAACCACTTCAGCCCTATATACATTTTGGCAAATTGAAAATAGCCAATCTACAAGCTCACAATGTGTCGCGATGCGTCGCATAATACATTGTAAGCTTGTAGATCTGTTATTTTCAAAAGATTTTTATACATTTTGAAAACTTGAAATGGGACATTCTGCATAATGAGTCATTTTACTTTTGGTACATTAAGTACATTTTTTGCATGATGCAGCGGCGGAACAACTGAAAGCCGGGCCGGGAGGCACAGCGCAGTGATCAGGCCCCCCCTGCGCACCCACGCACGCGCGCGCAGCGCGCGTGCGTGGGTGCACATCCCCCGCGCGCGCGCACATCCCCCGCACATCCCCCGCACATCCCCCGCGAAGCGCGCGTGCGCAAACTTTTGCGGGTTTTCCGCGGATTCGGTCACTTTTTGGGGGGCTTTTTGTCACTTTATTTCGGTTTTAGGGTTAGGGTAGGGTTAGGTTAGGGTTATGTTGTTTAATTCTTATTTTTGCCTGATTTTACCGATTTATTATCTGACGGCACGGCCGTCAGATAATACGGCCTCCCTGGCCTCCCCGGACGCTCCGCCACTGGCATGATGCCAATACTTTTGTACTTTTACTCAAGCACATTTTGAATTCCGGACTTGTACTTGCAACAGGGCATTTCATTGCAGTATTGAAACTTTTACTTAAGTAAAACAATTGAGTACTTGTTCTACCACTGTGTGCGTGCGTGCACCCACCCACACACACACACACACACACACACACACACACACACACACACACACACACACACACACACACACACACACACACACACACACACACACACACACACACACACACACACACACACACACACACACACACACACACACCAGGGGTCGCGCTAGGATTTCAATCTGCCGGTCCCAATGTCCGGAAGGGTTCAAATTTATCGGACATCTGACAAAAATAACGGTCATAATTATTTGCAGTGCGTAAATACAGCCTAACACTTAGGCCTACAGCATTATATTTTGGATTGAGCTATTTGAACATGAACCATCATAATATACACGTTTTATATAGCAGGGTCATCTTACACAAATACATTAATTACCTACATTATCATTTGCGCATGCTGCGTGCGTAATGGTTTCTCAATAATCAATTGCGTTTGGATGCATTTTCTAATCAAAGGGCACTGCACAAAATTGGGCACTTCAGATTAATCCTTCATAACGTGGCTCAGCTGACCTGTTAGGGCAATAAATGATAGACCACTACTCACTCACAGGAGGTTATACTGTATAGTAAGGCAGTGGATGCCGTCCGTGCGTCTATGGGACAGCCGTGGGAAAGTTGATGAGTTGTGAGAATCTTGTCGTCTCCTCATAGACGACATAGAGCTATTCAGTTCAAAGTGGTAACGTTTTAACGTGTCCACCTCATAGAGTTAAAAATAGGTCCACGATTATGATTAACGTGGTGTTTCACCTCGATGCCATAGTTGCAGTAGCCTATAGCTGGTGTGAAGAGTATTTACAGTGTTGGATTGTTCATCTTCAACTTGCCTTGTTAAACTGTAGGGCGACTTGCCAACTTTACTCACAGTGCCCTTGTAGTAGCCTAGTGTCTGTGACATATTCTAACTCGTAATGATACAACTTGTGTGTGACTGACTGTTAAATACACAACTTTATATAATGTAACTTGTAACCGGACCGCGTCTCTGTCTGACTGCAGAGACCGCAGTCTCTATTAGAGCTGGGATACCCGACCGAAACCCGTCGGTACCCGTCGGTACCCGACGGGCCGTGCACAGGTCGGACGCATTTGCATAATTGGTCGGAATTCGATTCGGATCGGTCATATTGTTGATATATAAGAAAATAAAGTGTAAAGTAAAGTGTAGAAAAATAATGTCCGCCTGGGAGAAACACCAAAGAAAGAGCCGGCTCACCCGTGTCTGTGTTCTACTTCCTGGTTTACGTGACAACGCACTGTGCGTTGTCCTGACAACGACGCACAGGAGTTCATGGGGGAACGTCATTTGTGTCCGTCGGTCACAACAACAACAAACAAAAAGAGAGAGAGAGTGAGAGGAAGAGACTAGCATGTTGGGGCCAGCGGAGGTAAAAGTTAACTTGTCTTCTGGCAAGTTTATTACAACTGAAAACTTAAACGGGAAATCGCCGGTGTGGAAGCATTTCAGCTTAGTCGTTAATGCAGACACGAACGATGCCGTTGGCTTTGTGAAGTGCAAAGGTTGCGGCGACCTGATGCATTATGACAGCAAGCGGACTGGTAATACAGCCCTGAATCGACATCTGGATAAAGTGTGCAAAGGCAGGATACCGGCTACAGCGGGCAGTTTGCAGACTACTATGACTGGCTTTGCTACTGCCTCCTCAAAGAAAATTACACAGCAGTCAAAATCTAAGCTCACCGATAAATGCGTTGCATTCTGTTGCAAAGACATAAGACCTTTTCATTCAGTTGCAGGAGATGGTTTTATGGAGTTGACGCAAGAGCTAATTCACATCGGTGTTACATATGGACATGTCTCGGCGAAGGACGTACTGCCCGACCGCACAACAGTGTCTAAGCGTTGCAAGGAGATGGCTGCAGAGAAACGCAAACAGTTGATTGAAAAGCTAAATGACGTTCTTAGTGAAGTGAATCTAGTTGGAATGACCACTGACATGTGGACGGAGGACTACCACAAATCCAGCTACATGGCAATCACTTGCCACTTCATTACAAAGTCATTCGAACTGATTAGCAAAGTGTTGACAACAGCAGTGTTTCCACCTGAGGACCCTAAAACAGGCGAAAATATCAGGAGAGAAATTATCAGACTCTTAGTAACAGAATACGGCCTGGACCTCAATGTGCTCAATAAGGTGGTGTGGGTGACAGACCAGGGCTCAAACATAATCGCTGCCCTCAGACCATACAGACGTCTTGATTGCCAGGATCACGTGTATAATACTGTGCTGCGCCATGCCCTCGACCCAGGGCAGCTGGCACAGGTAGCCCCCGAAGTTGCCTCTACCCTACAAGCTGCCAAATCATTGGTGAAGTATGTAAAAAAAGTCGGGCATAGCAGCTTTGCTGTCAAAAACGGTTAATCAAATGGGGGACACGAGATTTAGTACAGTCTACCTCACTTTAAACTCTATCAAAATTGTGTACCAAGAGCTGTGTGAGAAGTTAGACGGACGGGGAGAAGTTAACCGCATCGATGCCATATCACCAGATGTGCTCGGTTTCTTAGTTGAGTTCCTGCAACCATTCTATGACGCCCAGCGGGAACTTGAGGGAGACAAGTACCCAACGCTAAACCTGGTGTTTCTCTGGTTCGAGAAGCTGAAGCGCCACTGCAGGCCGATAACAACAGATGCTCCTTACCAGGCTATCATCCGAGAGCGTCATCTCAACTGGATCCCACGAAAAATCATCACAAAATAGCCACGTTCCTATGGCCCAAATACAGCCAGCTCAGAATGTTATCCAACGATGAGAGAGACCAGCTACACCAGGAGGTAACTCTCACTTTATATTATTATTTTTATCTTTCGGTTTTATTGTTATTGACTTGTTGCTATTAATGGTGCTGTAACTGCTGTTACTATTAGGCACGGAATATTATTATTGATGCCCCATCAATAATCAAATCCCGTGCCTACATTAGCAGCACTGAACGCTTATTGCGATGCGAACATTATCACACCTGACATATACCTTCTTAATTATTGATTCTTGAGGTTCGACGACAGCTGAGCGACATGAACAACAACACCGCGTGACCGTACGGGAGGAGGAAGACCCTGCCGCAGGTGATGATCCTCCTGCACCCAAGCGAGCTGCACTGGACTTTGAGGACTGGGACAATATACCTGAGGATAATGTCATTGATGAAGTCGAACTGTATGCCACACGAAATCACCTCATGAGCAACGAGAGGGATGTTTTGGGCTGGTGGCGTGAACATCACCCCACCTACCCGAAGCTAGGCATACTTGCCAGGGGCATTCTGGCGATACCAGCGAGCAGCAGCAGCAGCGAACGTAACTTTAGCGTAGCTGGAAGAACCATTGAGCAAAGGAGGACAGCGTTGAACCCGGACACTGTGGATGCTATCCTTTTCCTCCATGACAACATGTAAACCACGATGGTTGGATTGGTAAATGTTAATAGTTTGATGTATAAGCTGTTAAACAGTGAACAGTTGAGTAAATAACTCGATCCATGATGATCATATTAATAGCCTGCCGCTGCCCGCTATACGTGTCGTCGTGGACTTTAAAAACTGATGTCAATCGTCAATGCTGGTAAGACTGAATATTAATAAAGGCTATTGATGATAACTGTGGAAAAAGTGTGTGTGTGCAATGTGTGCATGTCTTATACTATTTAATAATCAACGTAGGCTACTGTATATAAAACGATCCCCTTTCATGGTAATTTACAGGCCCCTACTAGTATAATCAGTCAGTCGCTTTTTCTTTCTCCTTTCTTTTTCTTTGAGGAAGGCACTTATTACACTGACACGCAAACATGTTATAATGTGTAGTCTGCAGTGCACCTTGCCTGACTAATAAAGAGCGTTCCTCAAAGAAAAAGAGAGAAAAAAAATGCGAGTGAAAAAAAGCGTCGGTTACGGGCCCCGGTTCGGACGCATATTAATAATTAATGGTCGGGCTAGATTCGGGTCGGACACAAAGCTGTCGGTAACGGGTCGTATTCGGGCTGAAAAAATCAGCCCGATCCCAGCTCTAGTCTCTATGCTGCAGCAGCAGCAACTACGCAGCAGCAACATCAACTCTCTTCTTCCTGTTGTACCTTCACAATAAAGTGTCTCCAATTTACCGCCCAATGCAGCACATTTTACACTGGTTATTATTAACAGGAAATAGGTGTAACTTATCAGCGTGTGACACACTTTCTACCTCTCTCTCTCTCTCCCAGAAACACACGCACGCTGTTCAGAGAGAGAGAGAAAGAAAGAGCGAGATCGTGAGAGAGAGAGAGAGAGATAGAGAGAGAGAGAGAGAGAGAGAGAGAGAGAGAGAGAGAGAGAGAGAGAGAGAGAGCTTGCAAAGAAAAGGATTTGAAATGTGCCTGATTTGCGTAAAAAAAAAATATCGGACTAAAGCGACCTCTGACACACACACACACACACACACACACACACACACACACACACACACACACACACACACACACACACACACACACACACACACACACACACACACACACACACACAGTATATACTACCATGTAAAAAAAAGTTGCAAAGGTAGCCAATATTTGGGCTGTATGAACCAATGAAAAGTATTAATGATGAATTAATATTACTATATAATCTAAGTTTTTACATTTCCTGAATAGTAACAGCTTTGAACATACAGGTTTTCCACCCGACATTGACGATATAATAAAATACAGATTATTTGCAAACTGAAGGTCAATTGCATCTGCTTCCCACATCTCTATGATTGCACGCTGTCACACATGCACACTCCCGTGCACACACATACACACAGTTACCGTTAAACACTTACGCTTGATTAGAGTAGCATGAAGAGAATAAAGTATCATCATTAGTGCAACTTTTTAATCCAGTCAAAATAAATGCACACGTACGCACGCGCACGCACACACACGCACACACTGCAAGAAAAATTGGTGTAAGTGAAATTGTAAGGAAGGGGACTCTTCCATCTGTCATCACATAGTCCAGCAGTCTGTTATATTCAAGGCCTTATTTGATTGTCTTGTAATTAGTCTCCCGAGACACACTGTTTACTCACAGTTTTCGAATGCTTTCAAAAGTTTCTAAGGTTCTGCTAAATGGACAGAAATAAACAAATACATAACTATGTGGAAGTAGGCGTTATAAAAGAATAATGTTGAATAATATTGAATAATGGAGATGCAAGGTTTCTGCCCGACAGCGACAATATATATTCAACAATATTTCAAATAAACTTTTTGTGATCAAGAGTTATATGGAAACCAAATACATGCCTTAATATTATCATGACTTTCTGCGCTATAGCCTCGGTTGGACAATGCTAACATGAAAAGTTAAAACAGTATACTGACGCCTCTAGGATCAACGGGAATGAATAATAGATCAAAGAACTCAAAAAAATTACTTTTAACGTATTAAACATGACGACATGATTCGAACCAAGAACATCAGTTCTCACCCTGATGAGGACCGTTCCTGGTCAAAACATGTTGGCATTTTATATACACTAAAGTTATTTTTAACTTTACATCCTCCCCTCCACTTTTTGGAGTGCTCGGATCTCTTCTTTTTAATGTAACATCGCTTTGAAAGGAAGGACAAATGGCTCAAAAGACCGTCAGTGGCACTGGTGGAAGAAGTACTCACTTTTGTATTACTTGAGTAAAAGTATTCAATGCCACAAGCAAAAGTACAGTGTTAAAAATGTACTTGCATAAAAGTTCAAAAGTATTGGCATCAAAATATACTTAAAGTAGCAAAACTAAAAGTACTTATTATGCAGAATGTCTAATTACGCAGAATTTCAAAGTTTGGAAACAAGGGCTTGTAGATCAGTTATTTTCGAATAGCCATAATATAGGTCTGAAGTGGCTTATGCATGTTTTGTAATAATCAAAATCTACAAAGTAACTACGTTTTCAAATAGTTTTAGTGCAGTATAAGTATTTGCCGTTGAGATAGTGGATAAGTAGTAAAAGTATGAAACTGGAGTAGTCTACAGTACATTTTCACCACTGGTCAGTGGGCTATTATCGATCGAGCCCCCAGACATCAATATTAGTTTATTTCCACCACAAGAAACCATTTTGATACGTATGTCACTTCAAACAGTTTTTTGTTGTTGAAAAACAGCAGGCAGTGAGGCATTTATATCTGACAACTTTGCAACCTGGATCAGTGACAGCAAACTAACAGCGTGTACGTATACGGTTCACTTTCCCACACATTAAATCTAAATTAGTCAGTCTCTGAGGGCTACCAACCATCAACCTGATTTTATAATTCATCTCTTCCTGGCTTATTGGACAAATTAATTTACTAGAAAAATAATTAAATGTAGCATAGCAAAATGTTTTAAATAAGTCTCTCCCCAGGGCTTATATATATCTAGCATAAAGAAAGAGCAAAGAGTCCCTTATTAAAAACAGTCGGATTAATAACTGGCTTTCATATCATTTTCTCCCTCTACACATGCAGTAAACCCCATTCAGTTTACTTTTGCTTAAAACACATGAACCTTATAGCATCCTTATTCTGGACATGTCATGATTAGGCGAACATTGGGCAAACATGGATGACCATAGCAACGTAACAAAAATAGGTGAACATTCGGAGAAAATACGGGAGCATCCAGTGAATGTAAGACGGTAGTGAGACCAGCCATGCTGTATGCAGTGGTGGAAAGTAACTAAGTACATGTACTCAAGTACTATAAGTACAATTTCGAGTTTTTTGTACTTTACTTGAGTATTTCCAGTTTCCAGTTTTTACTTCTACTCCACTACATCTCAGAGGCAAATATTGTACTTTTACCCCATTACTATTATTTGACCACTTTAGTTACTAGTTACTTTGTAGATTTAGCTTAAAAAACATACACACAACTTCAGCCGTTAAACTTTGGCTATTTGAAAATAGATATGCAACGCGCTGTGAGCTTGTAGATCTGCTATTTTCAAAGGATTTTCGTACATTTTATATACTCTAGAAAACTTATGAAATGGGACATTCTGCATAATGAGTACTTTTGGTACTTTAAGTACATTTTGATGCCAATACTTTGGTGCTTTTACTCAAGTACATTTTGAATTCCTGACTTTTACTTGTAACAGAGTATTTCTATTTCGTAGTATTGATACTTTTACTTAAGTGAAACTTTTTTTTTTTAAACTTTTTCCACCACTGGCTGTATGGCTTGGAAACAGTGGCAGTGACGAAAAGACAGGAGGCCGGAGCTGGAGGTGGCAGAATTGAGGATGCTATACGATTCCCATTAGGAGTGACAAGGAGGGACAAGATCACAAATTAGTACATTACAGGATCGACCAAGGTTAGAAGGTTTGGGGATAGAGCAAGAGAGGCAAGGTTGAGAGGGTTTGGACATGTGAAAAGGAGGGATGAGGGGTATACATTGAGAGATGGATGCTAAACGATGGAACTGCCAGGTAAGAGGAGAAGAAGAAGGCCAAAGAG
Source organism: Gymnoscopelus braueri (assembly GCF_963280865.1). Taxonomy (NCBI): domain Eukaryota; kingdom Metazoa; phylum Chordata; class Actinopteri; order Myctophiformes; family Myctophidae; genus Gymnoscopelus; species Gymnoscopelus braueri. Next base: position 32,534,437 of record NC_137625.1, on the reverse strand, counting down.
GAGGCTCGCGGATGCGGTGAGAGACGACATGCAGGTGGCAGGAGTCACCGAGGAAGATGCAGAGAACAGAAGCAGATGGAAACAGTCAAACAGATGATTCGCTGTGGCGACCCCCGATGGGAATTAGCCAGTGGTGGAAAAATGACTAAAGTTGACTTAAGTAAAAGTATCAATACTGCAATGTAGATATACTCTGTTACAAGTGAAAGTCCGGAATTCAAAATGTACTTAAAAGTACAAAAGCATTGGCCTCAAAACGTACTTGAAGTACCTAAAGTAAAAGTACTCATTATGCAGAATATCCCATTTCATAAGTTCAAAATGTATAAAAAACATATTTTGAAAATAGCCAATCTACAAGTTCACAATGCGTCGCATCGCGACGCATTGTGAACTTGTAGATCGTCTATTTTCAAATGGCTGACATATATATAGGGTTGAAGTGCCAGTGGCTAGTGTGTTTTGTAATAATAATCAAAATCTACAAAGTAACTAAAGTTTTCAAATAATTGTAGAAGAGTAAAAGTACAGTATTTGCCTCTGAGATGTAGTGGAGTAGAAGTAAAAGTATAGAAAATAGGAAATACTCCAGTAAAATCTCAATTTTTTGACTGGGAAAATAGCAGACCTACAACCTCACAACGCGTAACAACGCGTTGTAGAACAGCTATTTTCACTATTTGATGTAAAACTAAGTAATACTGCATGCAGGCTAAGTGTTTCAAAGTGTAATACAATATGTGTGCGACACATTGCCCTCTTGTTCTAGTCCCTCTCTGTGTAATTCAGTGTTAATCAATAGTCCTGGTAGACCTTCTGGTTTTGGAACCAACCCAAGGTTGAGATAAAGGAACTCCCTCTCCGCTGTAAAACTCATGCAGCATGTGCCAACTCCCCCCCGCCCCGCATGCACTCAGTTTTTCATTCAAGAAGTTTAAAAGTGTCCCCGGAGAAAGGAACAGAACGGAGCTCATGTCCTCATTGTCCTGCCCTGACACCACTACCCCAAAGCACCCCCCATTGAACAGAATGGAATCAAAGCGTGCTTTAAAAAGCTTGTTAAGAGCCGTCATTGGCAGCATGTTTAAGCTGTGGTGATTTGCAGCCGTACCAGACATGACTGTTCTTTACAGGGGAAATGATCTCTGCACGCATGCACAGTTCCCCGGCGGTGAGTACATTCACTTGAGTACTGTTGCACTTCAGTACTTTTTTGAGTATCTGTACTTTACTTAAGTATTTGTATATTTTTGGATACTTATGCGACTTTCACTCACCTATATTGCTAGGAAGGGGAAGAGTAGGCTACAATATGAATTAACCACTTGAGCCCCATTTCAAACATAGTGAAAATAGCTGAGATCGAATTGAACATTTATGTTTTTTAAGAGCTTAAGAGAATATTTGTCTTACATGCCAGTATCTATAAAAGCAAATGTATTTAATCTAATTTCCTGGAAAACTCAACATGCACTCAAGGAATTTCAGACAATAAAATCACATTTGAAATATAATAGATCAGTGTTCCTCCAACATTTTCTTTCCCCAGCACCCAAACTTAGCAAAATACATTACGAATTAAAGCAGCAAAAACTGTTTTTTTATGTAATTTTGTCCAATCTGTATGGTAGAGTATATTAATACAATATAACTAGTACAATTGGGGTGGTTGTATTTTTCTCCCTGCTCTTCTATTGAGTCATTTAGATCGTGTCAAATGTCATGTCTCATCCGGCATGATTTTTTACCTGATGGTCAAGATTCAATTCATCCCCTGAGCAAGCAAGTAGGCTCTTTTAGCTCAACGGTAAAAAATCAAGGACTTGCGCAGGAAACCTGGTTCAAATCCAGGGTAGAAGAGGAAAGTTACATAGTGCCCCTTTAACCAGTTTAGAACTATTCTAAAATAGTGACAATAGCCGATCTACCAGGTCACAATGTGTCACGATGCAACGTGTTGTACTTTGAACTATTTCCTTTTTTTTCTTCCTCTTCTTCTTTTGTGGAATTATTATTTTTTTCTTCTGAAATTCTTTTGAAAGATGTTTCTGAAGAGCGTATCATATCAACAGGTCCTGCCCAACCAGTGTTGAATTTGACAACACATTTTGATTTAGTTTTAGTCATAATCTTTTGAATAAAATTCATATTTAGTCATCTGAAAGGTTTTACTGTTAGTCTAGTTTTAGTCGACTAACTATCATAAGATTTTAGTCGATTAAATCTACAGTTGATTTTGTCGACTAAAATGTATTTTGGCGGTGCCTTGATGGCGTCTTAAAGGCTGATTTTACACTTGGTTGCATGCTGAAAATAGCCGATCTACAAGCTCACAACGCGTAGCTTGTAGATCTGCTATTTTCAGAGCGTCTTTTATTTCTACTGGAGCTCTTCTCCACTATTCCCTCACTAACATTTTAGTCTAGTTTTTATTTGTTGACAAAATTGTCAACATATTTAGTCTTAGTTTTAGTCATCATAGCTTATTCTTTGTTTCAATTAAGTTTTCGTCAGTGAAAAAAGGTAGTCGACGAACATTTTTCGTCATAGTTTTAGTCGGTGCAATCAACACTGTGCCCAACCCTCTGGCGTCTGGTATTTTGTTTTAAAATACAAAATGACTATCCTTTTTGGTGAAGGGTGTTATGGCCAACTTTGAAGGACCATTCCATCCATTTTCATATAATTGGTCCTCACTAGTGCTCATTATAAGATGGTACCATTTGCATAGAGCCTATACATGAAGGTAGGTTGATAATGGGCCACGTGGTCCTTTAAGTCCTGCTTCAATATTCTGTTTGCTGTGTGGATAGAAGTCAAACCAACCCTGAATACCTTTCATGAGGAGATTTCCTTTGATCATAAACAGCATCCTCTGTCCTGCATGTCATATACTGTACCATCTATCTATCTATCTGTATCTTATTTTATACATAGAGTCAAACCATATTAGATATATAGACTATATCTTATTTTATACATAGAGTCATGTCATATACCATATTAGATGTATATCTTATTTCATACATAGAGGTGGCAGTGGCTCAGGAGGTAGAACAACTGTCTGTGAACCAGAACATCCCCGGTTCCATCCCGGCTCCTCTCCTCTCCTCTCCTCTCCCTCTCTCTTCTCCCTCTCTCTTCTCCTCTCCTCTCCTCTCCTCTCCTCTCCTCTCCTCTCCTCTCCTCTCCTCTCCTCTCCTCTCCTCTCCTCCTCTCCTCTCCTCTCCTCCTCTCCCTCTCTCCTCTCCCACTCGCCTTTCCTCCTTTAATTCTCTCATTTCCTCTTCTTCCTCTCTCCTTTCTCTCCTCCTCTCCCTATCTCCCTATCTCTCTCTCCACCTCTCCTCTCCTCTCTCTCCTCCTCTCTCGTTATCTCTCCACTCGTCCGTGTCGTCTCCGTTTCATTCCATCTCTCTCTCTCCACGTGCGATGATGGATGGAGCGATCAACGGTCGGTTGCCACGGTAATTTGATGGATGGCTTGGCAAATGGCGCGAGGGTATGATAACATGCTAAAACACACGCGCGCACGCACGCACAGACACACACACACACACACACACACTCACACACACACACACACACACACACACACACACACACACACACACACACACACACACACACACACACACACACACACACACACACACACAATCTTGTGATAGCATATTTGCAGTGGTGTAAGTAACTAAGTACATTTACTCAAGTACTGTACTCAAGTATAATGTTGAGGTACTTTTACTTTACTGGAGTATTTCCAATGTTCAATACTTCTACTTCTACTCCACTACATTTTAGAGGCAAATATTATACGTTTACTCCACTACAAATATTTTAAAACATTAGTTACTAGTTACTTTGCAGATATAAATTATTACATTATGAAACACACACTAACCACTTTAGCCCTATTTTATACATAGGCTATTTGAAAATATCAGATCTACAAACTCACAACGCGTCGAATCGTTGTGAGCTTGTAGATCTGATAACATTTCAAACATTTTAGTACTTTTACTTTTGGTACTTTAAGTACATTTTGATACCAATACTTTTTCCACCACTGACACACACACACACACACACACACACGCACGCACGCACGCACGCACGCACGCACGCACGCACGCACGCACGCACGCACGCACGCACGCACGCACGCACGCGCACACGCACACATAATCTTGTGATAGCATATTTGAGAGGACATACATTGGACTCCGTTAAGTCTTTCCTCTGAAACAGGAGTAGCAACAGTTAATCAAACTAATCAATTTAATCGATAAAAAAATATATATATATCGATAACCGCTTTTGGATCAAAATAAAAAAACAGCTAAAATAGGTGATTTAGCAGCTCACCACGTGACGCGTTGTGAGCTTGTAGATCAGCTTACTTTATTTCTTATTATTAAAAAATAATGATAATTAAGTATACTGAAAATATCCGGCTGTTTTTGTCGTGACACTGTAGTAGACTAAGTAGGCCATTAATTTATGAAAAACACATACAAAGTATAAATATATATAAAACACAGGGTTTTATTTGTGAAGGACACACACACACACACACACACACACACACACACACACACACACACACACACACACACACACACACACACACACACACACACACACACACACACACACACACACACACACACACACACACACACTTGTAGCACACACAAATACACACGTTACAAGGTGAAGGATGACGATAACAAATGGCCTCGTTAAAGGCGGTCGTTAAAGGAGGATTTCGCTAAATTATCTATTAGCAACAAGGAGACAGGGTCACCGACCGCAACTAACAAGACCGACTTCCTTCCTGTGTAGTCTCCATCAACTTCCTGTGTTTGTGCGTGTGCGTGTGCGTGTGCGTGTGCGTGTACGTGTACGTGTGCGCGCGTTTGTAGAGTATAATGTAGAGGACATTTTACCTGTAAAACAAAGGAAAAAACTTCAACAGCTATAAATTATACTTATATCGTTGCTGTAGGGCACAAACCTTGTATCTCCATATTTAAACTGCTAATGTTTTGTTGAAAATGAATGCCCTACTCCAGTGGTTCTCAATCTGTGGGTCGGGACCCCCAGGGTGGTCCCCACATGATTTTGGGGGGGTCCCCAGATGACAATGAAGTGAAAATCTAAGGACTTTTAAGACCTTTTTAATATCAAAAAAAGAAAAAGAAAAATTACTCCACGAACAGTACTTAGAACAGTAAGCTTACAAGAGCTTGTAGATCTGCTATTTTCACAATATTTATCTGTGGAACAGAGTCAAACTACATTCCAAGTGCTTGTCAGGGTGGGGGGGGTCCCCAAATATGATTATTTTGGGGGATCATGGCCTGAAAAGGTTGAGAACCACTGCCCTACTCCATCATACAAGAATGTTGCACATACTGTAAGTAGTGAAAAACAGTGGTGTAAAGTAATTTAAAGTACATTTACTCAAATACTGTAGGCCTACGTACATACAATTTTGAGGTATTTTTGGGCGGTGAAACCGCCCCTATAAGTGAGGTTTGGATATTTGTACAACAAATCCTGCGCTGTGATTGGCCAAAAATGTACCCCGCCTAACCCTGCACCATGATTGGCCAATCACAGTCTATTCAGGACTGTGATTGGCCAGTGTCACATGACACATGTGCATAGCCCTATATAAGAAACCATAACTTTAAAAAAAACATAAATTTGTTTTTTTAGGTTTCTTCCATCATAAAGAGTGTTTCAATAAATGTATTTATTTTTTGTACATGATTGGTTGACTCCATTCAGTATTGTGATTAGCTAGCAAGACACCGCCCACTTCACACAGGGTGTGATTTTTACTTTACTGGAGTATTTCCAATTTTCAGTACGTTTACTTCTACTCCACCACACCTCAGAGGCAAATGTTGCACTTTTACTCCACTACATTTATTTGAACACTTTAGTTACTAGTTACTTTGCAGATATAACTTATTCCATTATAAAACATACATTAACCACTTTAGCCCTATTTTATACCTAGGCTATTTGAATAGCCTAGGTATAAGGCTATTCAATCTAGATCTACAAGCTTGTGAGCTTGTAGATCTGCTATTTTCAATAATTTTAGTACTTTTACTTTTGGTACTTAAAGTACATTTTGATGCCAATAGTTTTGTACTTTTACTCAAGTACATTTTTAATTCCAGACTTTTACTTGTAACATAGTACTTCTACATTGCAGTATTGATACTTTTACTTAAAGTAAAACATTTGAGTACTTTTTCCACCACTGGTGGAAACAACAGATCAAATTTCAAATTCAGCGTTCCACATTTACTGTGTGAGTTTTAATAAGCATGGGATGAGTGCTCCTTTAAAATAATAAACAACTGCTTTCATCATTTAAATCAAAATGGCAAAATGGTACTGCTTACGTGTGTGTGTGTGCGTGCATGTGTGTGTGGGGGGGTGCACGAGTGCATGCGTGCGTGCGTGCGTGCGTGCGTGCGTGCGTGCGTGCGTGTTGTCCTTGTCCTGACAGAGCAGATGAATGAGTCATAATTACGCAGATAGAAAGATGATTGAGGAGAGGACACACAAGGTCAAGTAGCTGTGTGTGTGTGTGTGTGTGTGTGTGTGTGTGTGTGTGTGTGTGTGTGTGTGTGTGTGTGTGTGTGTGTGTGTGTGTGTGTGTGTGTGTGTGTGTGTGTGTGCGCGTGTGCGTGCGTGCGTGTGTGTGTGTGTGTATCTGTGTGTGTGTGTGTGTGTGGTGTGTGTGTGTGTGTGTGTGTGTGTGTGTGTACGTGTGAGTAGGACAGTGACAGAGATAAGATTGAGACAAAGTGAAACGCGACAACCTATAACAGCCACAGTATGGCAGAGGACACATACACACACTCAAACTCTAAACACACACACACACATTCCTGCGTGTGTTATAATAACATAATTGTGTGTGTGTGTGTGTGTGTGTGTGTGTGTGTGTGTGTGTGTGTGTGTGTGTGTGTGTGTGTGTGTGTGTGTTAGAGGTGTGTTGAATAATAACAGAATGACATTATGAAGTTATACAAGGATGAGCACCAATCATTTGAACAACCTATAATGCACCCAGCCTGTCAATCAAACCACCATGAACTGAAAAACTCGTAATGATTTTGCAAATGAATATTCATAGCTCAGGCATAATGTAGCACACACAGAACTATAGGGTTGTCGGTGCCTGCCGGAAATAGCAGATCTAACAGCTACAGGTGCCAGACGAGTCCTCAAGGATCTACACACCACCAACATCCTCAATAGCAACATTAAAACAACACTGGACTGGACTAAAACTCCAGGGGAAACTTGCATGTCTTCCCTTTACTGATCACTGTGTCTCAGACTCATTCCTTAGCTTTCACACTTTTAGAGCATAATATGGACATACCTAAACAATTTTTGTTCACTCACTGAAACACTGTCACACATCTTGAATGGCTGTTATTCATAAAAAGGAATGCCTCAGGTGATAAACACGCCCCACTTTTGCATACTGGGCCCTGATTGGTCCCTCACTACCCCGGAGGGAGTGAATCCAATCACAACTGAGCGGTGCCAGACCAAATCTGCCGACGGCATTTTTGTATTTTTTTTTGCAATGGCAGATTCATCTGGTTTCCAGGCTAAGACACACCCACATACTGGTTCTTAGAGGGTTTCAACAACTAAGGATGCCCAAAAAGGAGGCAAAAAGGCGGGCAAAGTATTGTGCTGTCTCTGCTGTAATTGCAGCCACCGTACATGGCGGAAACGATGTTATGTTATGAAGACATATGCCATGATTTGGTGAATGTAACCTTCACTGTTCTAGTACGCTCTCCTTTATGTGGATATGAATACATTGCTGAAATGTGTGCGTTCCTGCGTGTGTGCAGTGCTGAAAAGTAACTAAGTAGCCTGCATTTACTCAAGTACTTAAGTACAATTTTGAGGTATTTTGTCTTTACTGGAGTATTTCCAATGTTCAATACTTTTACTTCTACTCCACTACATTTCAGAGACAAATAGTGTACTTTTACTCCACTACAATTTTTTGAAAACATTAGTCACTAGTTACTTTGTAGATATAAATTGTATATCATAAAACACACATTAACCACTTTAGCCCTATTTTATACATAGGCTATTTGAGAATAGCCGATCTACAAGCTGCGACGCGTTGTGAGCTCGTAGATCTGCTATTTTCAAACATTTTAGTACTTTTACTTTTGGAACTTTAATTAGCAAAATATCTGAGTACTTCTTCCACCACTACGTGCGTGCGTGCGTGCATGCGTGCGTGAGTGCATGCGTGGGTGCGTGCGTGCGACACTCACAGCAACTCCGGAGTCGGTGTGCGTCTCTTTGTATGTGAAGTTACACACGGCCCAGGCCAGGTAGTACGTGGACATGCGAGGCGTCCGTGCAAAGTGATCGGTCACCCAGCCGTCCTCGTCGACCGGTGAGGAGCTCTGGACGGGCATGTTGGACAGGGAGATGTAATCAGATTGGTGGCGTAGGGAGACGGAGAAGGTGGCCTTGTAGACGGGCTCGTCGAAGCAGGGAAACGCTTTCCTGGCATGAACCGGACTGAACTGAGTCACCGCCAAGTACCTGAAAACACAAACAGAGAGAAGAGAAGAGAAGAGAAGAGAAGAGAAGAGAAGAGAAGAGAAGAGAAGAGAAGAGAAGAGAAGAGAAGAGAAGAGAAGAGAAGAGAAGAGCTGTCATCGCTGTCGGGTGGAACATTTCCAAAACTGTTGGAAATGGGTAAAAAAATAATCTGTGTTCCAATGGATTCAGTGTAGTTGTTATGTACTCACAAGCTCTTGTTAATACGTTTCATTGGTTCAATATTCACAACCCCCCCCCACAAACACACACACACACACACACACACACACACACACACACACACACACACACACACACACACACACACACACACACACACACACACACACAAACTTAACCACTTTAACTTAAACAAAATAAATACATAATAACAGTAGGCCTATAAAATGGCACATGCATATTCCCTCCCAGTTTATAGGCATTATAAGCTCCTGCCATTTTAAACTACCGCCATCTTGAGAATGATGCCTTTCCAGGAGTTTGATTTTCCATTTTTTTAAATGTTATTTAGCATACCCAACAGAATCCATTGAAAATATAATATCAATTATTTGCAGTTTCAACCGTATACTGACCTATCTAATATTGGATTAATTGCAAACAGACTACAAGGGGGCGAGTCCAACTCGTTTGTGAGGGTTTTTGAAAACCGTATGGAGTTCGATTTTCCTAAATTTGTAATATGTTATTTAGCATACCCAACAGTAACAAAATCCATTGAAAAATCTCTTCTATCAATTATTTAGGGTTTCAACCATACCTATTTAATATTGGATTCATTGCAAACAGACCACTAGGGGGTGAACCCAACTCGTTTGCGATGGTTTTTGAAAACCTTATGCCCATACCTAACACCATGCACGATTTTTATTAATTACCTCCCAGCTGCTTTCTGTTCCCAGAAAGGTGTTTTTGGTGAAAACAAGTTGTATTCAACTGCCAACAACAATAGGACAGAACGTGGCAGAAACACACTTTTTCCCCCTGATGAAAGTAGGGACTCTCTTCTTTCTTTTGAGATAGTTGTTGTTTACATGTCATAGAACAAAATATTCTGTTGGTTTTGAAGTCAGAATGCTCAAAAACGCTGGCAACTGCAGACTGCTCTAGTCTAGAGAAACCCTGGCAGTGAATGAGTTAAGTAATCAAAAGTACAAATTACAAAGTACATTTTCTTTTCATCATGCATTGCTGTATTGAAATAAAGAAAATGTTCCCATATTCCTCATAAAAAAATATATATAAATAATAGTGAGAATAGCAGATCTACAAGCTCACTGCACTTCGCATCACGAGTGAGCTTATAGAGCTGTTATCTTCAGTATATTTGACATATAGGGCTCAAGTGGTTAATTATTAATGTACGTTTTCCCTTCCTAGAAATGTAGTGGAGTCAAAAGTACAGTATTTGTCTTTGAAATGTAGTGGAGTGAAAGTAATAAGTATCCAAAACTACAAATACTCAAGTAGGCCTACATGCAGTACAGATACTCAAAAGATTTACTGAAGTACCGTACTCAAGTAAATGTACTTTGCTAGCACTGAAGAAGACCAAATAGAATCAGATTTGAGTGAATCAAAGCAGAGATGAAAATACTAAAAGAACAATACATCTTGATTCACTGTCATGATAGATGGCATTAAGTTATTTACTGTCATGATAGATGGCATTAAGTGATTTACTGTCATGATAGATGGCACTAAGTGGAAGAAGAAAGAATGAATCAATCACTTAAACCCTACACTTGGTTAGTGGGGTCCCTCAAGGCTCTATGCTAGTAACTGTTTTTGTTGTCGTTTTACATTAACACATTGCATGCCAGTCGCGTAGATCTACGCCAGCGCTACTCAACACGCGGCCCGCGGGGCCGCATGCGGCCCGCACGCCGCGTCTTGGCGGCCCGATGGTCAAACCCCCCCAAAAAAAAAAAAAAAAAAAAAAAATTTTTTTTTAAATAAAAATATACATTTTAAAAATATACATTTCCGTTCAAATGTATGGTTGCTAAAACATTTTTCAAAAACAAACAGACAGACATACATACAGGTGCGTCAATTGTTACAGGTATAATGCATAGTTTTCTATGCATTTGGGGTTTTTGGGGGGGTTTGACCCCCACATTTTCCCGCCCAGGATAGGTGTCCCTTATTTCAATCTCTGGGAGTTGGCAACCCCCAACGGTCCCAAATTTGGCGGATAAAAGCAGCGCAGCACAGGGCACCAACCTTGGGGGGTTCACCAAACAGCGTGACGTGAAAAAAAAAACGGCGAAATTCGGCGGAATTTGGAAGCAAAGCGTCCTTCTTTTCTCGCGCAGCACCCCCCACCCCCCCCCCCCCACCCCTCCCCCCCCCCCCCCGTTGACAAAACTGTCCCGGTGGGCACCGTGCTGAAACCCCCCCCCCCCCCCGTTGACAAAACGGAAAGTTATGTGCACCCCTGAATATGATGTCAAAATGTACATTTTATTGTGTGTTACAAAATCCAAAATAGGACCGTAATTTTTATGGCGGCCCCTTGGACTTTTGGTATTTTGCTGAGTGGCCCCTTAGCCATCTTAAGTTGAGTAGCCCTGATCTACGCGAACCTATTTATAGCCGCAGCGTGCCAGTCGCGTAGATCTACGCGAACCGCCGATTCCCATGTTAAGTGCCCCAGGTGCACTTTCCGATTTTTTTTGATCCATTTCCGTTTCCGGTTTCCGGTCGGAAACGGAATTATTCGGGTTCCGGTTTTTTCGATCGTATCCGCTTCCTGTCTGGGATCCTGTTTAAAACTCGATTTTCTCTGGTTGTTGTTTTTCTCCTCGCTGATCACTGTTTATGGTTGATCGGCTGTAGCTTCAAGATGGCGGCACGGATTTGGAAACTGTTTTCGCTCGCCGTTTCTCACGGATCCGCTGTGTGTTTAGAACCAAATGAACGCGCACTTTTAACTTATTTAGCGAGGTCTGTGGCGACATGAAAAAAACTAAAAAACAACAATAAAACGCTGGCACTGGTGAGTACATTATGAGATTAAACTCTGGCATGGAATGTGTTAAAGGTAGGATAAGTCATTTTCTTTGGTTAAAATAAGTGTTAAATAGCTCTATATTCTGATGGTACTCATTGCTATAGAGTGTTTGTTCAGTAACAGGAGTCTCCATCTCTCTCTCTCTCTCTCTCTCTCTCTCTCTCTCTCTCTCTCTCTCTCTCTCTCTCTCTCTCTCTCTCTCTCTCTCTCTCTCTCTCTCTCTCTTTTTATTAAACAGAAAATTATTTTTTAGGTCGGGATACCAATTGTATCCAATCAGGATAGATAACTCAGTCAGGATACTGATTAAACAAGTGTAATTGGAAGTGATGACACAAAGAAATGAGCAGACAACATTGGAACTGGAACACAATAAAAAAATAAGCTGATAAATGGGTACTCTCTCCTGATTGGCTGAAATTGTGTCACCTACCTGAAAATGTATTTTCTGTTCATTAAAGAGCTGGAGAGACGCAGAGACCCCTGTTACTGAACAAACACTCTATAGCAATGATTACTATCACAATATAGTTCTTTAACCTTTTAACAAAAACACTTTTTGTTTTAACCAAGAAATATCACTTACCCTCCCTTTAACCCATTAAAGGTAAGTGTAAATAATGCTTTTTAGCTCAAATCAAAAAGTGACACAGATGCGTTCCAGGTCTTAATGGGTTAAATATCTTGAAAATAGCCGATCGACAAGCTCACAACGTGTAGATCTGCTATTTTCTGTGAAGGTTTTCCACAGAAAAGGCTGGGGTTTAAGTGGTTAAAAACTGGAGGAGAGGAGGACATGAACCATTTTATTTGAGAAAAGTGCAGAGAAAATGAGGATGAAAGGAGAAAAGCAGTAAAAAAAAATATAGGATAAAAAAAGAGTGAAGGATGGAGAGAACAGAGGTAGAGATAGAAAATGAAAAGAGAGAGCAGGGACAGAGAGAGAGTTGGGGAGGAGGGAGGTACAGTAACAAGTAAAAAAATACAAATAATGATAACAGAGAGAAACAAGAGAATCATAGAGGTAGACAGAAAAGAGAATTGAATTCATAATCTCCTTTCTAGACCCACAAAAAGCACAAACCAGAATGAATCGTTTTTTTTAACAAAAACAATCTACACTCATTCTCTGTAAAGCAAAAAAACAAAAAAAGCTAAATAGAGATAGATGCATCTAGACTTTAAGCCAGAGGTGGGCAACTCTGATGATGGAGAGGGCACTATATTTCCACACTCACTCCAGAGGGCCACATTGCACATACTGTCGGGCAGACACCTCTTATCTCCGTATTTTAACTTTTTCCGTGAATGAATGCCGTACTTCGCCATTCTATGTCACACAAAAGTATAGCAAAAATAGCCGATCAGATGTAGATCGGCTATTTTTGCTACTTTTGAATTGGAATCCTGTTTTTTTTGGCTATTTTTTAATTGGAATCCTGAAAAGTATTTTTTTTATTTAATTTCTAATGCATTATTTATACTTATGTTAACTTTATGAACTTAAATACAAATACATTGGACATAATAAAAGACTAGTATACTATTATACTAGTCATTAAGCTACTAATATAGACTGAAGTAATTAAAGCGGGTCATGTTTGCATGTTTGGAATTGTAACAGCTGAAATCAATGATATATCAGTATTCTGATATTAACCTGTGGGCCGCATTAAGTGAAGATGGGGGCTGCATGTGGCCCCCGGGCCGCCAGTTGCCCATGTATGCTTTAAGCTCATCAGGAGATGGGATCCAAAACTCAATGCGCACTCACACAACCAAACGGCTGCGATGATGTTTAAATGTGATTATTTTAGTAATGTAATTAAAGGTCCTTTCACTGTTTTATAGTTTTCAAAAGATATTGTGTTCTATGAGTTAAAGAAGGGAAACATACGTCCCCCTTTCACCACTCTACCGTAATAAAATACAAATCTTTTGGATGTTATTTAGCTAGACTTGGCTGGATGCCATTGGCACAGAATACCTTTGTAATTGTATACCACAAGTTGCCTTTAACTAAGTTTCACTGGCATACAGCCATTGAGGGATATATTTTTTTTCTCCCATTTATTCATTTGATTCAACTGAATTTAACATAATTTATATTCAGTGGTGGAAGAAGTTTCAGAATTTATTTTAATGTTAGACAGTATTTATCTCTTCAGCTGTCCTCCAAAATAAATGAAGGGCACTCAGATGGTGCAGGGGTAAAGTACTTGTCCACCACTGTGGAGTCTAGGGGTTTGAATACACGGCGGTGCATCTGGCTTTGTTGAGCGTCTATCTAACACAATTGGCCCGTGTTTGGGGGAGGGAGCGGAGCCTGTCTGCCTGTCAATGTTGCAGTGGTGTAAAGTAACTACTGTAAGTACATGTACTCAAGTACTGTACTTAAGTACACTTTGAGGAATTTTATCTTTTCCCATTTTCAATTACATTACATTACATTATTACAGTCACTTAGCAGACGCTTTTATCCAAAGCGACTTACAATAAGTGCATTCAACATAGGTAGGGAACGAAACTACAGTACTAATCACCAGAAGTCTTAAGTGCATTCTCTTCTAAAACAAGCAACTAAGAGTATACCTAGCGCTAAGGTAAAAGTGCAATATATCAGCTACCTACTTTCATAAACAGATGAGACAAATAGGAAAATCAAATGAGCAAGAAATAAGTGTATCGAATAAACAAGATCCAATAAAACAAGAGTTCGTACAACTAGTTAACAACAAGTAGGCAAGGCGAAGAGGAAGGCTAGTGTTTCCTGAAGAGGTGGGTTTTCAGCCTGCGGCGAAAGATGGGCAGTGATTCTGCTGTCCTGACATCAGTAGGGAGTTCATTCCACCACTGTGCACAGGGGCCAGAACAGAAAAAAGCTGTGACCGTGTAGATCGGCCAGAAGGACCACTGAGCGACGAGGCAACCAGTCGCCCCGTGGCGGCAGACCGAAGTGGTCGGGCAGGGGTGTAAGCATCAACCATAGCCCGGAGGTAAGAAGGAGCTGTTCCTTTCACTGCCCTATAGGCTAGCACCAGGGTTTTAAACTGGATGCGATGCGACACATTGTGGGCTTGTAGCTATTTTCAAAAGATGTTGATACATTTTGAACTTGTGAAATGGGACATTCTGCACAATGGCTACTTTTACTTTTGGTACCAATACATTATTTAAATACTTAAAGTATTTCTAGACTGTAGTATTGATACTGTTACTTAAGTAAACAATTGGAGCACTTTTTCCACCACTGCAATGTTGAATGGGAGGAGTGGGACGGAGGCGCTACGTCTTCCCAGTGGGGGCTCCTCACGGCAGGTGGGTGAGTAGTGTATAACAACATTGGCAATGGCAACACAGAAATGTGTAGGGAGGAATTAATTGGCATAATAACTAAATTGGGTTGAAAAAAAGGGTAAACCTAATTGCCAACGCTACATTTAGAAAGAAAAAAGACAATCTTGAAATCACTGTTTGCAGTTCTTTCTGAGTGGGCAGGATGGTGAGCCAGCCAATCGTAGATCATTCAAACACAAAGCCAGCCGCATTCAAGGGGACACCCTCCTGTTTCTATGGCAACATGGTGGACACTCGACCGGGAGCAGGATGTGACATCATCACCCAAATGTACAGAGAGAAAACACACAGCATCATGGGATACGATGGAACTGAATTATCATGTATGGGTGTCGAGATAAAAGACAGAAATAATTCTGTCTCTCTCTTTTCCTTCTACTTGAAGTAAATGAAAGAACAAGTTACTGTGTAGGTCAGGAATCTCTCACGCACGCACGCACACAAGCACGCGCACACACACAAGCACGCGCACACACACACACACACACACACACACACACACACACACACACACACACACACACACACACACACACACACACACACACACACACACACACACACACACACACACACACACACACACACACACACACACACACCTAATTAGTATTCAGAACAACAGTGTCACTGAAGGCAAAACTGTTGAGTCAGGAGGTTGTATTACACACAGGAGTGTGTGTGTGTGTGTGTGTGTGTGTGTGTGTGTGTGTGTGTGTGTGTGTGTGTGTGTGTGTGTGTGTGTGTGTGTGTGTGTGTGTGTGCGTGTGCGTGTGCGTGTGCGTGTGTGTGTGTGTGTGCAGAGGGATTGCTATTTATAGAGAGATTATGATCTATAGCCTAACAGAGAGAGAACTACACGTTGTTCCTAGTTTCTGAAGTGTCTGCATGAGTTTGCATGAGTGTTGTGATTTCAAGACTTTTCCTTTTCTGTTCTTTTTACAATATGGGTCAAAACATTGGTAAAGCGCTGTCTAGTCCAGTTTGTCCAAGAGCTTGCGACAATAACATACTGACGTACAGTAGTTGATGATAACTACATTGGATCCATTGGAGCGTATGTTAGTCTGTCGATTGTCTGAAAAGTCATGGTTTTGGACACAGAAGGTTTCTACCCGACAGCGACTGATTATAACAGTCCAATAAAATTACTGCTCATTATATTTAGCTG
Source organism: Gymnoscopelus braueri (assembly GCF_963280865.1). Taxonomy (NCBI): domain Eukaryota; kingdom Metazoa; phylum Chordata; class Actinopteri; order Myctophiformes; family Myctophidae; genus Gymnoscopelus; species Gymnoscopelus braueri. Next base: position 32,518,247 of record NC_137625.1, on the reverse strand, counting down.
AAATGGAAATTGGTTCAATGCACTTTTCCAATCATTATGAAATGAATGAATGCCTCAATCAATCAATCAATCAATCAATCAATCAATCAATCAATCAATCAATCACCAGATAATCCAACAAATTCATGTATTGTTATCATCAGTCCCCTCTCTGCTCCAATGGCTGACTCTTGGTCATTGTTATGCCTCCTTTTACAATTTCCAACACACTTCCTCAAAGCGTGAAAACGCTATGAAAAAAGTGCCAAAGACACGCATAACCCAGACCTATACGGTTACACTCAGAATTATTCAAATTGGGAAAATTAGGTTTATTGGCAAAATTCATAAACTGTAAGCTGTTTACAATAAGCAAATTGAACAAGAACAATTCAAATAGCTCAACACAACTAATATTGCAAGTGATTTCTTCAACGTCAACTAAAAAAGCAGTTTTCAATGACTACTACAGAATCAAAAGACACATCTAGGCAGGCTGCTGGATCAAAATCTGAGGAAGAGCATTGGTGCTCCAAACGTCACCCACCTTTATAAATTAGCCAACCGTTGAAAATGGGAGCTACCTGGTGTGTATATGAACTTTCCCTGCATGCTGAATCAACGCTATAACAAGGGTTGCAACAGTTAATCAAACTAATCGATTTAATCGATTATAAAGCATAACGGAAGAGCTTGTAGATCTCCTATTTTCACTATTTTTGCACGACACCATTGTGTGATTGATGAAGTAGAGAATAACTCTTAAGTGGTTATCGATTTGTTTTTAGACATAAAATAGGTTTTAATGCGCTTCTCAATTATTCAATTAAGAAATTGAAAATGTATTACAGTAAGGAAAGGCTTTGAAGCAGTAGCTATAAAGACCTAGTTTTCTACTATCCAAGAGTCATGATAAGCACTGCAATGTTCAAGTAACACACACAAAACGAAAGAGAAAGAACATACAGTGACTTGTAGAATCACTGTGGCAGCTGCACAGGTTAAAGTGCCGATTAAATCAGTGAGCCGTGAAAATCAAACAACCGGGATTCTAAAAATAGAACAAAATACCTTGTTGGTGCTCGTCATGAAAAGATTGAGACGTTTATGGCCCTGCGGAAAGTCATTCTGACTGTCTGCTTCAGTGCTTGGGCTTCAGACATTATTATATGACAGAGCTTAGTGAAAGCTTCTGCTCAGGTTGGATATGGTACACAGCAGTGGTGGAAAAGGTACTCACATTTTTTACTTAAGTAGAACTATCAATACTGCAATGTAGATATACTCTGTTACAAGTAAAAGTCCCATATAAAAAATGTACTTGAGTAAAAGTACAAAAGTAATGCTATCAAAATGTACTCGTTATGCAGAATGTCACATTTCACAAGTTCTCAAATGCATAAAATGTATAAAACTCTTTCGAAAATAGCAGATCTACAAGCTCACAATGTGTCGCATCGCGACGCATTGTGAGCTTGTAGATCGTCAATTTTCAAATGGCCGAAATATATATAGGGCTGAAGTGGGTAATGTGTGTTTTGTTATAATAATCAAAATCTACAAAGTCACTAGTAACTAAAGTTTTCAAATAATTGTAATGTAGTAAAAGTACAATATTTGCCTCTGAGAGTAGAGTAGAGGTAAAAAAAATTGGACATTGGAAATACTCAAGTAAAGTACAAATACCCCAAAATTGTGTAGATTTCTTTTGTTACTTTACACCACTACACAGTACGTCCATCAAAAAAAAATGGAAGTCACTACGTTTAACCAGGGGGGCGCAGCACGTGTACATGTTTACAGAAAAAACGACCATGCCAAAGGCCCATCCCTAACTCATCGAATGTCAGTGTCCCTCAGTGAACATAGCAGCTCCTAAATGTGCCTATCTATTTTCACCCATTTATGTCATTATGTAGTTACCACAGCAACGAAGTGTCGGGTGGGAGGAGGAGGACGAGGAGGAGCACAGAGCCCCCACTCTCAGGGGCAGGTGGGTTTAGTCGATAGGATGCAACAGCAGTGTCAACAGCAGCAAAGTGTGGGGAAGAATTAATTTGCATGACTAAAAAAACTAAACAAAAAACAAACAATGTCTGAATAAACACACATCCCATCCGATCACTTGTAAATAATCAGATCAGATTTAATAGCAGTGTGGACAGTCGGTCCTAAAGATTGTGGGGGTACAATTCAAGTCTGAGTCATACAGTATATGACCAGCGGGTGCTTAAGAAAGCATCATCTATTAGAGCGGACAGCTCTCACCCCCTAAATCCTGAATATGAATTATTGCCTATCCGGCCAAAGGTTAAAGACCCCTGCAACTAAAACCAAGGTACTAATTCTCATTTGTATTTAGGAAACAAGACCGCAAGTACTTTTTTGGACAGACCTTTTAGACAAAGTATTATAAATGTAATTGTGATGTTTACATTTTTTGCCTAATACAATATTCAATCAATCAATCAATGTACCTACTTCCATTCGTGCCATCAATAATGGAATCAGGAGGAGGTACTGTAGCTATTAGTAGCTATTATTATCTGGATCTTGTGATAATGTCTATGTCTATGTTTATGTCTTGTGTATGTATGTTTACTGTATATGAGGCGCAGTTTACGGAGCTAGTTCAGGCCAGGCAACTCAAGGGATTGGGGCAACCGATCAGGTGACTAGTCACATGCACTTTCCTCCTGATCGGGTGGTTATAGGTACTGCGTTGTTACCTGCTCACTCTGGCTGCCCTGTCTTGCTGAGCTGACGTGTGTCGCTACTGCTGCTGCTGTTGCTGAGATCCTGCTACCGCTGCTTACCTGCTGCTGCCCATGAAGTCATATAAACTCATCTCCTGGTCGTTCGTACTCCTCGGCATGTCCTCCTCCTCCACGGACACGGGGAGCGGGTCCCCCGGCCAAAGAGTAGTTCCCGGCTGGTAGTCCAAAAACAGCTGGGTTACGTATGCTGCTGACCATGAATAGTCTCATATTGTTCTCGTAGGTGGTCATTCGGCGTCGTTGTTTCTTGGTTGATGGTTGTAATCATAGCTACTCAGCTGTGTGCTACTGGTTCTAATCGTGGTATTACTTTCTTTACTAAGTAAAAAACTAAATTAAATTATGGCTAAATCGCTTGCTAAACGCTCAGCTCAAAAGCAGTAGCGTTCGTCATTGATCGATATCAGTATGGTCAACTAGAGAGTGTAGAAATAGAGTAACGACACGCTTGATTCCGCCGCAAAACGGGCTCCTTTAGTTCCAAACATTGGGACCGCCTCATCGAGTCAAACGGAGCACTTCCGCATTCCGGGCTATAGTTCCAAACATTGGGACTGCCTCATTGAGTTAGACGGAGCACTTCCGCATTCCATTCTTACAATGGGAGTCGACGCTAGTGTCAGAACTCTCTCTATGGCACTGGGTTGACGGTAATTCACCAACAGTGTTGCTTAAGTTGCTATGTTTTCTTATCGTAAGCAACGATGGGCTTGGGGTTCTTTTATGGTCCCCAGTTTAGCGTGTATTTGTGCAAAGTAGTTCACTTTATCTCAAGATTGGGTTTCTAGACTGGTTGCTTGCTTCTCTCTCAAGAGATGACGTCACCGATCTATCGTTCACAGAGGAACGGATCCGCGCTGATATGGCTGGTAAGTGCTACTGCCTTGGTAGAGAGAGGGCATGGCTTCACTTTGTGATTTGCTTTGCTTGTTCTGGCTCTATGTTCAGATTAATATCTTTATGTACTGGTTAAAACACGGATATGCTCAGTTGGCTGCATCTTGCTTAATTTATAGTTTAATGTATCATGGTTAGTTCAGTGGCTTTAGACGGTTCTCTTATTCTGAAAAGCTCGTCCACCGGATGTTGTTTGAGGCTTATAGTTGATGACCGAACACTTCTCTACCCATGCGAAGGAGAGATGGGAAGCTAACTTGTGAGTAGCGTTCAAGAAGTAGTTGTTAATGCTGCTAGAATTCATTGAAATTGATTTAGCATTTATCCATAGGAGGTTCTGTTTTGGCGTAGGGCTGGAACGGATGAACTATTACGTTATGGGATAAAGGGATACGTTTTGTTCCGTAGTCATGCTGTCTGACTCTATGATTGGTTGACTTTTCTGGTGTAACCTGGGAATTGTAGTCTCTGCTCAAGCCTCCGGCGTCAGATCAGTGGTTATGATACAGGCAGAGAGATTTTATTCACGTGCCAATCGTGGCATAAGCTATATTTATTATTTTACGTAGTCTGCGTGGTAAAATAAATTTCAATCAGGCTGGATGGCATAAGATGTTAAGTAATCTCAGTAAGCACAGCAACTAAAGCATTATATTGATAAAATTATTATACGTTATGAACTTGCTTGTGACTTGCAAATACGAGTTAAACAGCAATAATACTAAGTATCACAGCGTAGGATTAATAAATGTGCAAGTCTAGTTGGTGTTAAATATCATAGGTTACGGGTCCGTTCGGATTCCAATCATCATTTAGCAGTATCTTTATCAGAAGGCTGCGAGCATGTTGTAAGGATGTGCATAGATCATTCTATGCTTAAAGCAGTCTGTAGTTGTGCAGACTGGCATTATATCGCGTTAATTTTATTTATGGTGCTGATGGTGGCTATAGTTTATCTCTCGTGTAGCTATGTCTGGCATCTATTTGCAGAGTAGGAAAATGGCACCAGACGTTGTCAATTCATGTAGCAGTTCAATTGCTCTAATATGTGGTGGAGGTAAAGTAGGCCGTTCATATTACGATGAAATAAACAAATGAACTTGCAGTGCAGATTAGACGTTATTGGTTGCATTCTATCGTTGCTTATGCTCTAGTATTGCTAAATTACACTTGTTAAGGATCAGGATGAGCTAAAGGGATTCTCATTTTGCTGCATACACTTGGATAAGAGATGGTAGAGACGTTGTAGCACAGGCTAACACAGTACGTTTGCTTCTTGTGGAAGCTTTAGATTGTCGTAGCACAGGTTAGCACAGCATGTGTGCTTATGTGGAAGCTTTAGATTGTTTGTAGCACAGGCTAGCTCAGCATGTTTGCTTCTATGTGGAAGATTAGAGTGTTGTAGCACAGGCTAGCACAGCATGTTTTGCCAACGTGGAGGCCGAATTGTTAGCACAAGCTATCTCAGCATGCCTTGCTACGTGGATAGCTCTGGATTGTTTGTAGCACAGGCTAGCATAGCATGGTTTGCTTCCCACGTGGAAGCTCGAATTGTCTTAGCACAAGCTATCTCAGCATGCTCGCTACGTGGATAGCTCTGGATTGTTTGTAGCACAGGCTAGCATAGCATGGTTTGCTTCCCACGTGGAAGCTCGAATTGTCTTAGCACAAGCTATCTCAGCAGGCTCGCTACGTGGATAGCTCCGGATTGTTTGTAACACAGGCTAGCATAGCATGGTTTGCTTCCCACGCGGAAGCTTGGATTGTTCGTAGCAAAAGCTAATTCAGCATGTTTGCTTCTCATGTGGAAGCTTGGATTGTTGGTAGCACAAGCTAAACACAGCATGTTTTGCTTCCCATGCGTAAAGCTATCAAATTGGTTGTAGCACAAGCTAAACTCAGCATGCTTACTTATGTAGATAGCTCTGGATTGTCGTAGCACAAGCTAAACACTGCATGCTTGCTTCCATGTGGGAGGTACATGGTATATAAAAAAGTTGGCTGCCAAGTGATGTTGTCATGTTATGAGCATCAAGATTACAGAAGTAAAGTTATTGCAACAGGATAGATAGTGGGGCTTCAGTAGAGTCAAGATATCAGTCATTGTCCATGATTGGCTGGTGCGCATCGATTAAATAAAATATATATATTTCGCCGCGACATATCCCGCAGGACGGATAAAAGAGGGACTCCGATCCTGGCTGCTCCCGTTATCAATAGTTACACTATGTTGATGGGCTTTGCTTGTCTCATGCTTATCAAAAGCTGGGTGACTGGAAGTATTTGTCCCCGTATAAGAGGCGCTGCGGTATCCGCCAGAGTGGGATGCTCACGGCATATTTAGCACCACATCACGGTGTGTTCATCACTGGTGACGAGTGTTGCAGTGCAACCAGCAGCTTGCGGTGTGCGACTGACTGTGTCAGGATTGAGGCCACACTCGTGCATTGACGTGCAGCATGCGTCCCCACTCATCCACAGTGAAGCACGCACGCTTCACCTTGGATGTGTGAGTGGCTTCAGGAAGTAAATTCCTGTCCCAGCGGTCTATAACGGCGTCATCTCGTCCAGGGTGGCTCATCATGGTAATTGCAAGAATAATTCTGCTTCTGGTTCTAGATTCCAGGTTGAGCTACCTACGCTCTTGGCGGCACTGTGAGCTCTCAAGGCAGCGTGAGAGAGCTGCTTGAGATGTGGGCTTCTCAATGTTCTCAGCACTATGCTGCATCATCTACTGTGCTTGAGATGTGGGCTTCTCAATGTCTTCTCGGCACCTATGCTGCATCATCTACTGAGCTGCCTAGCTTTGCTGCTAAACTCTGCTAAATCAATTCTGCCAACCTCTGGCGTCTGGCTCTATTGGGCCGATCCAGACTTGCAACAGATGGCATTTCGTGCTAAATCTATTAGGCTATGGATGGAGAGGGATATCGGCGTTAGTTAATATTATTCACATGTCTAACAATCTGCGTCAAGCTGCAAGCTATAATTTAAGTTGTATACCGTATTCTTTCTGCATCAACTGCTATGAGGCTAATTGCACAGGGCGCTTAACCAATTTAGACCGAGGCCGATTCTAAAATCGCCTTCTAAATTTTGACTAAGTTCTGGAAAATTTCAAATAGTTATTCAAAAAATACAAATGCATGTTGCTATACGGTAAATGGCAACATGAACCCAAAATGGGTTAAACTGGTCATAGGATGGCCGGGCTAATCCAGAATTGCAATAACATTGTGTTTGTCTCTCCATCTGTAGGCCTAAACTTAAACTGGTTCTCTGCAAGCTGCGAGAGATCGGCTCAAGCTGTGGGCTTTCTCCAACCTCCGTATTGATGCAGCTACATCTACAGCGCTGCTTGTCTATGCTTTTCTTAAATCTCGGGGGCAATGGTCCTCAGGAGCTTACGTAGATATTGGTTAAGGATTACATTCTGCAGGCTAAAAGCTCATGAGTATGAGTGCTCACGCTGTTCTATCGCTAATTCAATAAATGCTGCTTGCGTATTATTGACGCTTTAATTACAACTCGGGTGGATTGCTGGGGATTTAGTTTAGTGGTGATGTCATGGTGCTAAAAAATGTTGGTTTATTCCTATAGCGCTAAAAAGTTTTTCTATGGCTATGTAGTCAGGCTAATCATATCAAGCTCAGTCTATTAGTAATTGCTGCTCAGGTATCGTTGGGTACTGATTCAGATGTTAAGTAAAGATAGCACGTCTTTACACACATAGTCAGTACACTTTATTTATTATGGATGATAAACAATAGTTATCATTCATCATAGGATGACCTCATTTATATATATACGATATATATATATATATATATAGCAGATTTCTTTGAAAAAGAAATAAATATAGAATGTCCTTTTCGAATCCTACTCGTGGTGCGGTACAGCAGTGGACACTGTAGTGTTAGGATACCGTCTAGGACTCCTGGTTTCAGGATCAACAGGTACCTGGATTCATCAGGCTTGTTGAACACATGGTTGCATGCTGCATTTGTTTAAGTTAAAACTTAAAAAATTAAATGTGAGGAACACTATCATGTTAGTAAGAAACAAGTCATGGAGCTCCACCATTCTCACAGATGGTTGGTCTGGCGTCAGGCCCTGTGCTCTCAAGCCGTTTTGGGGGTTCTTGCTGTTTTGGGGGTTTAATTCATTCCCTGTAAATGCTAATTGGCATGTAACATTCATTAAAATGTTATCCTTACAGGGAATGAATGGATTCAGAGGCCTGACGCCAAACTATGCTTCCTCTTGTTTTCTATACCATGCTCAAGCTTGCAAATATATATTGCTAATAAATATATATTCTAATTCAATCTAAGAGTTGTCTGACTGAAATGAGGCGCAGTTTACGGAGCTAGTTCAGGCCAGGCAACTCAAGGGATTGGGGCAACCGATCAGGTGACTAGTCACATGCACTTTCCTCCTGATCGGGTGGTTATAGGTACTGCGTTGTTACCTGCTCACTCTGGCTGCCCTGTCTTGCTGAGCTGACGTGTGTCGCTACTGCTGCTGCTGTTGCTGAGATCCTGCTACCGCTGCTTACCTGCTGCTGCCCATGAAGTCATCCCACCCGCCTCCCCGGCATCCACCTGTAGGCTCTGTTTCTAGATCCCCCTTGGGGGTTTAATTCATTCCCTGTAAATGCTAATTGGCATGTAACATTCATTAAAATGTTATCCTTACAGGGAATGAATGGATTCAGAGGCCTGACGCCAAACTATGCTTCCTCTTGTTTTCTATACCATGCTCAAGCTTGCAAATATATATTGCTAATAAATATATATTCTAATTCAATCTAAGAGTTGTCTGACTGAACTTGGAGTTTCTTATTATTATCTGCTGTAACAAACATGAATTGCCCAGTTTGGGACATAATAAACTTGATCACATTTAATACCAGTGTGGACAGTCAGTCCTAAATATCAGATTTGAGAAATATACGTGTGTGTGTGTGTGTGTGTGTGTGTGTGTGTATTCATTGCACATAATTAATATATTCATGTGCAATGGATACACACACGTGCGTGCGTACGCACGCACACACGCACACGCACACACAGAGAGAGAGAGAGAGAAGAGACAAAAGTTTGGATTTATGAAAATAGTGAAGAAAGAGCATTAACAATTACTCACTTTCTCACACACACACACACACACACACACACACACACACACACACACACACACACACACACACACACACACACACACACACACACACACACACACACACACACACACACACACACACACACACACACACACACACAACCAGAGCTGTAATGTAGTATTGATTGGTGACATCTCTTCATCTGAACACAGGATTAGTGATGGAGTGATAAGAGAGAGAACAGAGAGAGAGAATGTGAACGAGGGAAGGTAGAGAGAGAGAAATAAAAGAACGGTAACAATAAGGAAGGAGAGGTGGATCAGGAAGAATGACGAAGACGAGCTGAGAAAGAACGAATGTCATGTTAACTCTGTGTGTGTGTGTGTGTGTGTGTGTGTGTGTGTGTGTGTGTGTGTGTGTGTGTGTGTGTGTGTGTGTGTGTGTGTGTGTGTGTGTGTCCAAAACACCAGTTCGAACCAGCCGACATTAAAGTGTCCTTGAGCAAGACACTGAACACCATCGGTGTGTGAATGTGTGTGCACTGCAGTGGTGTACTGAAATGTTTTACTTATGTAAAAGTATAAATAGGGCAATGTACATATACTCTGTTACAAGTAAAAGTCCGGAATTCAAAATGTACTTGAGTAAAAGTACAAAAGTATTGCCATCAAGATGTACTTTAAGTACCAAATGAAAAAGTGCTCATTATGCAGAATGTCCCATTTCAAGTTTTGATCGCATCGCGACGCATTGTGAGCTTGTAGATCGGCTATTTTCCAATGGCCGAAATGTATGTGTGTGTGTGTGTGTGTGTGTGTGTGTGTGTGTGTGTGTGTGTGTGTGTGTGTGTGTGTGTGTGTGTGTGTGTGTGTGTGTGTGTGTGTGTGTGTGCGCGTGTGCATGGGTTAATGGAATGAATGCGTGTGTGAATGTAATGCAGATTGTAAAGCACTTTGGATAAAGGCTCAATATAAATGCACCATTTACCATTCACCACACATGAGTTGATGTGAGTAAATCAGATTTATTCATTGGATATTTCCAGGGTAATATAATGTGATGTTAACCCGTTAATGAATGAACTGATGCTGTAATATGATGTTAAGCCTGTGTGCCACTTAAACCCTCTCGACCAGGGGTCTTCAAAGTTTTTCAGGCCAGGGACCCCTTAGCTGAGAGAGAGAGATGAAGCAGGGACCCCCCGCCACTACATATTGTATAAAATTGTGTTGCAGACTACATTTTTTCATCGATTTCATAGCTTCATTGACTCTCATCAGTGTTGTGTAAATTCCGTTTTTTGTCTTCATTTCAGACATTTAACCACTTAAAGGGGGGCTACACCAAACCTCTTTGCCGAAAATAGACGATCTACAAGTGTGGGCTTGTAGATCTGCTATTTTCTGCTAATATTCCCCTCAGAATAGGGTTGCTAGGGTTCAAGTGTATAATGTAAAAAAATAAACATCCCATCACACAAAGATTTGGCAGACCCCCTATAGTAACTCTGAGGACCCCCTGCTCTAGACTTAGGCAACTGGACCTGAGTTGCCTTTGTACTTGGACCGTATCTTTCCATCTACAGACTCTACAGTGTCTACTATGTTCCCCCCAGAATATGGACGCCATGGTGTTCAAGTGGCTAAAGGGCAACTTCACCCATTTTCAACCTTAATATAATTGGATTGCTCTTTATAAGACGGCACCATTTATGTACTCTCTGTGTCTCAGAGGAGGGATGTGGACAGTTCCTAAACCTGCCTACCAGTGACATCATCGGTGGGGATGTTTATTTATTTATTATTAATGCAAGAAAACTTGCTTCAATTCAGCATTCAAATTTTCAAGAAATAGAAAGGCTGTAGTTTCTATTAGCTTGGAATCCCCACTGATGATGTCATTGGTAGGCAGGTTTCTGAACTGTCCATAGCATGAAGCCCAGTGAGGACCAATTATATGAAGATAATGCTGAAAATGGGTGGGAGTTAGATCGCGGTTTTAGCCGGGGTTGCCGTGGATAACCGAGGGTTTGGGTGGATTTGGGACAATCAAATATAATTATTAATTAATATTGGATAAACCGTGGGTGAGATATTGGTGGAAAAATACCTTAATGACATCTATCTAATTGGCCTATTATAGCTTTTAAAAAGCACAAAATCTCGCCGTGCGTTTGTAATATTTTAATATTACGTAATTTTCCATCAGGCATAAATTAGCTGCCTAGTACAGGTGCTTTTGCCGGCAAGGGGTCCTTCCACGTTTCAAACAACAACACAGTGGACATATTAGTCCATGAGCCAGACAAGATTTCATTATCGAAAGAGTGGGCAAAACCATACCTATATTAAATTGTTCATAGGGTCAATACGAGTAAATAAATATATGATAACCTCTCCACAGGAGCAGCTTTTTCATGGTTATCACACATTTTGTTATTTTCCCCATACGTACATGACAGGTGAAAAAATTACAAAATTTAAAAAAGAGTTATCATAATGAAACTTCCTGAGTTGATTACTTACATGAAGACAATGATTTATCGTATTACAAGTTTTCTGAAATTGTATATTTAAATATGCAAATTAGGCATTTAGTCCATGAGCCAGAGCCCCAAAATCGAGCCAGATATTGAATATTCCCTCATTAAAAACCTTTGACTCCAACATCTTAACAAAATGAAATAAGTATGTCGACTCTGGCTTTGTCCAATGTTCCAATGTTGATTCTGGAAAGTTATGCAAATTTGGGCATATTTTCTAATGCCTAATTTGCATATTTAAATATACAATTTCAGAAAACTTGTAATACGATAAATCATTGTCTTCATGTAAGTAATCAACTCAGGAAGTTTCATTATGATAACAATTTTTTAAATTTTGTCATTTTTTCACCAGTCATGTACGTATGGGGAAAATAACAAAATGTGTGATAACCATGAAAAAGCTGCTCCTGTGGAAAGGTTATCATATATTTATTTACTCGTATTGACCCTATGAACAATTTAATATAGGTTTGGTTTTGCCCACTCTTTCGATAATCATTGCTCAATTTTGGGGCTCTGGCTCATGGACTATATAAGCAAAGACAGTTTTCGGTCATTACCGTCACTGCAGGCCGTTTGTTTATTCCTCTGTTACCCAGAATTCCATTTGTTTTCACCGGAAGACGGAAGCGTTTCAAAAAGCGTTCTTTTAATTGTTTTATACGATCTGTGGATCGTTTCTCTTAGCCAGTGGAGCTTTAGTTACCGTGAGCTGTGTTTTCTTTTTCTGTTGTTTTTTGATCTTCAAATCATACAATCTTTTAAAATCAGCGTGAGTTTCCCTTTTGTTATTAGCGCGGTAGTTCCTGGCCAAACAGGAAACCGGTGCGGTAGTTCCTGGCCAAACAGGAAACCGGTGCATTTCCGCTTCCGTTTTCCGTCCAGATGACTTCATTTTCGCGGGAAAGACAGGCTACATTTAGTTAAGTACTGCAACTTCAGTGCAATTTTGAGGTATTTGTACTTTACTTGAGTATTTCCAATTTCCAGTACTTTTACTTCTACTCCACTACATCTCAGAGGCAAATATTGTACTTTTACTCCACTACAATTATTTCAAAACTTTATTTACAAGTTACTTTTCAGATATAAATTATGATATTATGAAACATACATTAACCACTTTAGCCCTATTTTATACATAGGCTATTTGAAAATAGCCGATCTACAAGCTCACAACGCGTCGCATCGCGACGCGTTGTGAGCTTGTAGATCTGCTATTTTCAAACATTTTAGTAATTTTACTTTTGGTATACTTTAAGTACCTTGATACCAATTGATACCAATACTTAAGGCGGTTACACACCGGCGAATATGCGAATATACGCAAAATTCGGACTCGTTCCGAATAATTAAAAGACGCTTTTTTCGCTCCGCAAAACTGGTGTGGAAGCTTGCATTGACTTTATAAGGTTTTTAAAAAAAACGTATTATTTGCATGAAAAAAATCGCCCCGGTGTGTAAGGACCTTTAGTATTGATACCAATACTTTTGTACTTTTACTCAAGTAAATTTTGAATTCTGGACTTTTACTTGTAACAGAGTATTTCTATATTTCAGTATTGATACTTTTACTTAAGTACACTGATGAAAAGTTGCGATGTGAGAAAGTGACGGAGGGCTTGCTGTTACCATGGATATGGATGCATACAGTCACTACATCGGTGATCGCGACAGTAGAGAGTGACATGTTTGTACAAGTATACGTATCCATATAGCATCCCATTTGCATCCCTGCGGTGCGGTTGGTGCGGATCTATAAATAGGATGATATAATTAATGCTGTTGGATAACGGAAGGATAATGAACGTGTACACACGGATTAGGGTGACGAAAAAGCCCATCCGTGCATCTAGTGGGAGCGCTCCTTTAATGAACTGATGCTGACATTAAATGTGATGAGCACACGGGGTGAAAATAACCTTGGGTAAGACCCTTTTTTTCCCCACACATCAGAAGTAGGCCGGTCAAGGCATTAAATGCCCCGGGTGAATTATTGTCCCAGTCCAGCCCTGGAATCAATAACGTTATCTTAGCTTAGAAATAAGAAAATGGAACTAGAACAGATTGATAGAGGAAACCGTGTAATTACTCACAGCCAGCTGCACACATACATACATACATTTAAAGCCATGCAGAAACACATCGCCCTCTCGCTGTGTGTGTTGGTGTTTTCACTGTTTGTTTTGGTAGACGGGGACGTTTTTGGGCAAACAAAGCTAGCATAATGTGTTTCTGCAGCTAAACACCACCACACTACTCCAGTGGTGTAGAGTAAAAAAGTACATTTACTCAAGTACTGTACTTAAGTAGGTACAATTTTGAGGTCCTTTTACTTTATTGGACTATTTCCAATTTGCAATATTTTTTACTTCTACACCACTACATCTCAGAGGCAAATGTGGTACTGTACTTTTACTCCACTACATTTATTTGAAAACTTTAGTTACTTTGCAGATATAAATTATTACATTATAAAACATACATTAACCACTTTAGCCCTATTTTATACCTATTTGAAAATAGCCGATCTACAAGCTCACAACGCGCCGCGATGCGACGCGTTGTGAGCTTGTTGATCGGCTATTTTCCAACATTTTAGTACTTTTACTTTTGGTACTTTAAGTACATTTTGATACCGATATTTTTGTACTTTTACTCAAGTAAATTTAGAATTCTGGACTTTTACTTGTAAAAGGGTATGTACATTGCAGTATCGTTATTTTTACTTAAGTAAAACATTTCAGTACTTTTTTCCACCACTGACACACTACTAGAGTGGCTGATAGCTGCTGGTATAGATGGAATGATGTACAGTAACGAATATACCGGGTGCTCTTGTTTTGAGTCTGGTCAAGGTTGAATGCAATGTGCTCACAAAGTCAATTTTGGAGACTCTTGAGTCATAGGCCTAGGGCCCAAACAAATAAAGACAAAGCTAGTGCGGCATGTTGTTGTTATCACTATAGTAACATGATGTTGTTAAAAATAAAACGCCTTTTTCTCTGCTTTCTGTTGTTGTGGGGGAAAACCACTCCTCATTCAACTGCCCATATATATGGAATGGACAATCGTGACTGGCCAATTGTCTTTCTCAGAGTGTACAAGATCCCGCTACGTCTTTTAATATTCTATGATTTTGTGATGATTTGAGTGAAAACGCTCAAACATCGCTGGCACTGCAACTAGACAATGTTTTTATCTGGCGTTGAATGAGTTAAGTGCCATGTTTATTTAAATCATACATGGGCAACTGGCGGCCCGGGGGCCACATGCGGCCCCCACCTTCACTTAATGCGGCCCACAGGTTAATATCGGAATACTGATATATTGATTTCAGCTGTTACAATTCCAAACATGCAAACATGAACCGCTTTAATTACTTCAGGCTATATTATATTAGCTTAATGACTAGTATTACATTTCTATTGTCTTTTTTATGTCCAATGTATTTGTATTTAAGTTCATAAAGTTAACATAAGTATAACTAAATACATTTGAAATTAAATACAAATTTTACTTTTCAGGATTCCAATTCAAAAATAGCACAAAAGAATCTGGATTCCAATTAAAAAATAGCCATGCCTTTTTTTTTTTTACATACTTTTTAATATCAATGTTATATTATCAGCACAACCTTATGTTTTGCCAATTATTTCGCCTCGGCCCACATGTTGAGAAACGCTGGTCTAATATATTGCAGTAATAACTCCAGCGTCAGTAAGATTCCACACATCATTCTGACATGCACGCACACACACACCAACATGATCTCCTGGCAGAGATAATTTGAAAATGAGGCCCAGCATGTGTGAGCAGAGCACACACACACACACGCACACACACACAGTACGTGTCTACACACGCTAGCAGCTCGCTCGCACGCACGCACGCACGCACGCACGCACGCACGCACGCACGCACGCACGCACGCACGCACGCACGCACGCACGCACGCACGCACGCACGCACGCACACGCACACGCACACGCACACGCACACACACACACACACACACACACACACACACAATTCATTTGTTTCTGCCTCTTTTCTTGATCTCTCCATTGTATAGTGTGTGTGTGTGTGTGTGTGTGTGTGTGTGTGTGTGTGTGTGTGTGTGTGTGTGTGTGTGTGTGTGTGTGTGTGTGTGTGTGTGTGTGTGTGTGTGTGTGTGTGTTTGTACCTCTTTTCTCCGTTCATTGTGTATGTGCTCTTGAAGAAGCCCAGCAGCTCGTTCTCGATCACCGCCTCAAAGCTGATGTTGACTCGGTACGCTCTCATTGGACGCAGCTCCCGGTGCAGAACGATCACATGCATCTGATTGGACGGATAGGGGAAGTGGCGCTGGACACGCAGAGCCCCGCCCCCTGCTTTGTTACCGGATCTGCTATTGGTCGAATCCGAGAAGACGGACACGCGCTCGATCTGCGAGAGAGAAAGAGAAATGAGAAATACATATCAGGCAAGGCAACTTTATTTATACGGCACCTTTCATACACCAGCCAACTCAAAGTGCTTTACAGAATAAAAACAAATACAATCAGAGTGCAACAGTGCACTTTAAAAAGACAATGAAAAAGAGATGACATTTAAATTAATAAACGGAAAATAAAATACTAACAAATAAAGGATCATAACGTCGTCGGGAGGAAACCTTGTATGTCCAAAACCGTTCTTTTTATTAATATTATTATTATTAGTATTTAAATGTGAAAATAGCACACACTGGGCTACATTTAACAGCATTTATTACACGGCTTGGTTGAATGGTTGATTCTGATTGGTCAATCTCTGAATTCAGGGGTCTATTATTTTTTTATAATGACCACTGAACTCAATAACAGACTGCTGTCTAATCAAAGACAAAGTGCAGACTATCAATCTGCGTCGCTTGCTTTTGTGCCGTATCCAACATGACAGCTAATGTATGTAAACTTTATTCTATTTCTATTCTATTTTATCAGAATCGGCCTTATTACATCACAGGTTTACAGAAGTAAAAATGTGGGTTTCGTACAAGTTCTATCGTTTTGTTATTTCCATAGACAACACTTCCCGTTGTTTTCCGAGGCGCCCACATTGTAGTACTGGACGGTGGACGCTGTGTATATGCATTTAGAAGTATAATTGTAATGTTTTTGGTTATGGGTTAGGGTTAATATTCAATTAAGATTGTTATGGTCCAGTGAGAGGGATCTAGCTATAAGAATATAAACCTTTAAGATAACCTTTATAAGAAGGGGATCTGACACTGCCAGGCGGCAAGCATGCCGTCTTGAAAATGAAGCCCACAAGGAAGTCGATTAACAGGCTGCAGTTCTCATTAATGGTCTTCAGGGTGTCACAATTTCCCCCCTGCTGGCTACAGAACATTTACCACGGCATTGATTACAATGGGTATTTGACCAGACTTTACACTTGATTTTATTACCTTAGTAAACATTGTCATAAATAGTTCATGAGTTCTGTGAAAAAGCTCGAACGGCCAAGGCTCCAAAAAGTTGACAAGTCCACCAATGCAGGTTTTTGTATTTTATTTACCTCTCCCAAAGTGCAGGGTAATTCACAGTGCAGGCCCGGATAAAAATAATAATCAAAATTAAACACTGGCCAAAACAAAGCTCCAACAAACACTTGACAGCTAGAGAAATGAAACAAACCAGAAACTATAGCAGGGAAAACCTTCTACAAAGGCCCTGGTAGATCTCCCCTGGATGTCTCCACGGCTTGCCTCAAGCCAAACTGAACAGAGACCCTTCTGCAGCATGCATTTTAAGCAGGTGAGGCAAACCATCACATGACCACTAATTGGTAACTCTGTTAACTCAAACAAGGCTACCTAAGGCCCATGAGTTATTTTACACAATTACGTCATAATGAAGTAAGTTAAATATGTTCGTTACAATGTTTCCCAAGGCGCCAATTCATTCCTAGATTATTACGTAACTAAAGCCAAAACATAATACCAACATAAACACACACCCCTCCTCTTCTACAGTGCTTGGCCAATCAACAGGATTACCAGCACTGCAGAGGAGAGACAGGTGACCCCACACACAATTCAACTTCCCCACATAATGTCAATCAATAAACATTTAAAAACCATTTCAGTCATTGATTGTCTTCAGATATATACATAGAAGGACACTAAATAGGCCTACTGTTCCCAGCCGGCTTGCTGGTGAATGCATTGGGAAGTAGCTGTGCACTGTGTGCGCATGCAAAGTTCCTTATTAATGTCTATAGGGCACGGGTTGCCCCTTGACACATTCAGTTGCTATTTTAAAGTCTTCTTTAAATTATCTTGATATGCGTTTTTTTTTATTAAAGGTAGGGTAAGTGATATTTCTTGGTTAAAACAAAAAGTTTTTTTGTTAAAAGGTTAAAGCACTATATTGTGATAGTAATCATTGCTATAGAGTGTTTGTTCAGTAACAGGAGTCTTCCTGTCTCTCCAGCTCTTTAATGAACAGAAAACAAATGTTCAGGTAGGTGACACAATTTCATCCAATCAGGAGAGAGTACCCATTTATCAGCTTATTTTTTACAGTGTTTCAGTTCCAATTTTGTCTGCTCATTTCTTTGTGTCATCACTTCCAATTACACTTGTTTCATCTGTATCCGGACTGAGTTATCTATCCTCATTGGGTAAAATTGGTAACCCGACCTGAAAATGCATTTTCTGTTTAATAAAGACCTGGAGAGAGATGGAGACTCCTGTAACTGAACAAACACTCTGTAGCAATGAGTACCATCAGAATATAGAGCTATTTAACACTTATTTTAACCAAAGAAAATCACTTACCCTACCTTTAATTCTACAATTGACAAATCATTAATAGGTTGCACACAATCATCTATAATTGACAAGAGATTGCACCTATAGTGGTCTTTGTATATCGTGTTTGGTAGAATGTTAAAGTGAGAAGAGGTGGACCACACTAAAGTGCAGTTTATTGTTAGACTGAACGACCCGAGCAGACAGCATGAATGAACGGTCGCTACAGTGTAGCCTATATTTTGCAGGTGCGTTTGGATAATTGATGGTAGATGATGGTCTCTCTATTAGCCTACATTGTGAGTGTGTTCCTTCAGCAGAGAGGCAGAGGCAGAGAGAGCCAGGCAGACATGGCTGGAATCCAGGGCTCAAGAGTTCAAAATATTTAATCCGTATCCGAGGGGATTAGATTTGGATTTTGTGTGTTAAAGGTTATTTGATTAAGAAAACTCATATGTGGGGTTGGAATCCTCATATGTCCAAAACTGTTACTTGTAAGTTGTCAGGCTTCAGATTCAAAAATAGCAAAAATAACAGCTCTACAAGCTCTACAAAACGTATTTTGAGCTTGTAGATGTGCTATTTTTGCGACTTTTATGTGACGCTGTAGTATGACGGAGTAGGGCATTAATTAACGAAACAAACATGAACAAGTTGAAATATGGAGATAGGAGGTTTCTGACCGACAGCGACGGTTTCGTATTGATAAAATGTTTGCTGAGGTATAATTCCTTATCAGATATCAAAGTGACCTAATCTTGTTTTTCTGAACTACCCAACGTTGTAATATGATCCAGTCGGATAGGGATTCCATGTTTTGTATTCTTTGGCCCTGACTACTGTGGTTACTATTCTTTCACTTTGGTCAACTTGTCATTGTTGTAGCTAACATTAATTTGTAAGTGTCACATTTGGTGGTCCTGTGTTCACAGCTCTGGTTTAACACTTACTCACTTACTTACTACACATTTTAAGTAATACTGTATTATGTGGGCTTAAGTGTTTGCTTTAAGTGTTCTTCATTTTATTTTTGCACGAAGAGACACTATCTCATTATGTTCTGTTTCTCATGTTCTGTTTTGTTGAAAGATACAGTCAGTCACTAGGTGTGATAAGCATAAAAATAATTGCCATCCACTTTAAAACCATCTTATTAGTAATAGTGATTGTTGTGAACTACCCGAAACCAAGGGGAGGCTGAGTACTGCTCAGCAGCAGTAATTGCTAGCAGAACGCACTTGTGTTAAACATGTTTGTTTACATGTTTTATGTATAGGCTAGCCTAGCACACTGAGGACGGTTTGTGCATAAACTATTATAATTGGAGCACGGTTCTGGACTTCTATTCATGAATAATCTTCTCAAATTGTCAGTGAAAGCGCTCACCCCATACTGTGACAATTAAGACTTAACTCTGACAAAAGTGAGAAAGTGCACAAACCTTCAACTGAATATGAGCCATGGTCTGCATTATTCATGAAGATCTTAACCCAGTGGTTCTCAACCTGCGGGCCGGGGCCCACTGGTGGGCCGTTAGGATATTGCAAGTGGGCCCCCAAATAATTGGCAAAAAAATATGATATTAATGATAATATAGCATTGACATAAAACAAATAAGAACATAACAAAGCATGTGTTTTCATTGTGATAGTGATGACTAGGAACTTAACTATGTTAGTTCCACTGATCCAAGCAGAAAAACAATCGATTGATTGATCATTAAAATACACCTGCTCTGACAATGCAGGCTGCCGTGTTAAGTGGTCAGATGGGTGAGCCGCAAAGGCTTTCAATATTGTAAAGTGGGCCCTGATCCAGAGAATATTGAAAACCACAGTCATACAACCGAGGATGCTCCGTGCAACTGGTGAATTGAAGGGAATTTCAGACTTGGCTTTAATCCAGTGTGAATGAGCTGGGGAAAAAAAAATAAAAACCCACAGAGCTCAGGGGGGTAATTCATCACAGTTATGAGCTTGTGACTAAATAATAAAACTCCATTGGATCCATTGGAACACAGGTTATTATTTCTATTTTAATTTAATTTCCTGAAAGGCCACAGTTTTGGATATCTAATGTTCATTTTTCAGGAAAAAAAGAAACAAGTTTATTTTTAAAACAAAGCAATAGTGCCTCATCAAAGTTGATATTTTGTTACTTTATAGATTGTCAGATACTTGCATGTGTCATTATATTATCGCCACTTTACCCCAATCCAGCTCTTTAAATATTGCAATAACTTCTGCAAAGAAGGGTTCACAGAGTTGCAGTTTCAGTATAACTAGCGAGAGAAATGAACTAATTTCTTGTCATATTGCTCTCCTCAGAAAACACTACATAGACTTTAGAAATAGAATGAATTGTTTTCATAACATTAGCGTCAGTGCTAAGTTTGATAAACAGGTACACTGCATAGTTACTTTTAACAGACTACGGGGGGAAAAACTGCCTTGTTAAAGTTAGTTTTCATCCGCTCTGAGTCTGCAGCAGCTCTGTCTTTGGGTGCGTTCGGAAATTGCGCACCGGAGCACACTCGCCTATTAGTTTGTATTGGCCAGTGCGCTTAGTGCTGTATTTCCGAACGCTCCCTTTGTGCCACACAGGGGAGAGGGGGTGGAGTTAGCTGGTTTGGTTGACAGTTTGAGGATCCAATTGAGTTAGGAGGTTTTGTCAGAAGCGCTTTTTAATACTTTGCATTGGTTCAATATTGTTTTAACCAACACACAGGGTGTTCAATAGCGTTGATTTATATGAGAAAAAAAAATTAGCTGAAAAATGGAGTTAGATGGTTTCTGCCCGACAATGACGATATACAAGGTTTGTCTGATAGCAATGATTGTTTGAAGTGGGTTGAATGCTGGCCCTGCTCTGGAGCAAGTAAACACACCTTTCAGGGCTATAGCCTCCATTAATACTGTAGTTGAAAAAATATATAACAGTGGCTAAATCGCTAGTGGCTGCAATGGAAACTTTGAGCTTAAAACCTGTATTATGTAAGTTTATTTAGTGAATGAAATGTCATTTTGTCCAATGGTAGAGAGTAAGTACACTAATACAATATAACTGGTCTCTTTGGTCTCCCTGCTCTTCTATAGAGACATTTAGATCCTGGGCCTCGGTTGGACACAACCTTTGACACAATCCTACTTCTATTGACAGAAATATTGACCTGAAGTTCACCAGTTTGTCCCCTGACCAAGCAGGCAGGCTCTATTAGCTCAGTGGTAAACATAGTAATAATAAAATCAGAACCTGCACAGGAGACCAAATATGGGGTAGAACAGGAAAGATACACAGGGTAGCTTTAAATGAGTTTAAATGAGTTGAATAAGTGTGTGTGTGTGTGTGTGTGTGTGTGTGTGTGTGTGTGTGTGTGTGTGTGTGTGTGTGTGTGTGTGTGTGTGTGTGTGTGTGTGTGTGTGTGTGTGTGTGTGTCCTCCCTGAGGCTAACACACTATGTTAGACCTGTGGGAGACAAGGACAGTGTTTTCATCCACTTTAATCTATTTAGTGTTTGCCCTGTACAGTCTAACACACACACACACACACACACACACACACACACACACACACACACACACACACACACACACACACACACACACACACACAGCTTTATGACAGACTGTACCGTCACTCACTAACTTTGAATCAGTAGTGCAATATAGTGTTGGAATACACACCTAGTGTATCTAGTTATTATCTGTGTGTGTTTTAAGGCTTAGCCAGTCCAAAGTACATGTTTCCGAACAAACCTCTGAACCTTGTTCTGACAAAAAAAAACTGTTAAAATATACCATATGCATACTAATGTTGTCATCTTATTGTTTTGTTTTTTTCTGAACTGCTAAAACCTCAAACTCGGCTCGCCAAACCCCCTCTTTTGAAAAAGAAAAAAAGAAAAAAAGAAAAAAAAACTTAAAAGCATTCTCACTCACTAAACACATTTGACAATGTGATGCACTTACGTTGCCAAATGGCCAACACTGACAACAGAAGATCAACCCAAATACAACAGAGTTGTCATTGTTTACAAACAACAACTCCAAATCGCTCCCACAGTTCAGGGTGCACAGTGGGGGTGCAGGTGTGTGCAATGTTGATAGCAAGAATGGATGTAAACAATCCGAGAGCAGGAGGTGGAAGAGAATTCGGTATTGATTTTTTCAGTTGTTTTCTGTCTGAGTGTCAAAAGGCAGTGCATTCTGTCTATGTGGTGATTTGGGACGATGTCAGATTTCAACATGGTGTCATGTTTCCAGTGGTTCACCATCAACCAGCGATTCATAAACGTTTGTCTTCCAACATACAGCTCTTGTCCTCAACCTTGTAGAAGGGTTTTTCTCTGCGTGGCAGCTATAGAGCTATGACCCAAACCCATTATGCCAGGGAATATCGCCATTCACACTGATCACTATAACTATAGTTTTAAAAATGATGTGGATGGACACCAACTATTATGAAAAATACAATGGTGAACGATAACTATAGTTATAGTTATAGTAATAGTTATAGTTATAGTTATAGTTATAGTTATAGTTATAGTTATAGTTATAGTTATAGTTATAGTTATAGTGCTCAGTGTGAACGGCCCTTTACTGGTTGAATTTTTAATTGATCTAACTTTTTTTGGGTGATAATTTAAAGTAATACTAGGTAACTTTTTCAACAAAACTAAAGTTAAATTGTATATCTTTTGTGAGTGGCAAATGTTTCACAACACCCACTCCATGAATTTCCCCCCCGAAAGCCTTTTCTATTATAATTTCTATTGAAAAGTTGGCTCGGTGAGCCTTTCCCGCGAAAATGACGTCATCCGGCTTCCGGTTTCCTGTTTGGCCAGGAACTACCGCACCGGTTTCCTGTTTGGCCAGGAACTACCGCGCTAATAACAAAAAGGAATCTCACGCTGTTTTTAAGAGATTGTACGATTTGAAGATCGAAAAACAACAGAAAAAGAAAACACAGCTCACGGTAACTAAAGCTCCACTGGCTAAGAGAAACGATCCACAGATAGTATAAAACAATTAAAAGAACGCTTTTTGAAACGCTTCCGTCTTCCGGTGAAAACAAATGGAATTCTGGGTAACGGAGGAATAAACGAACGGCTTGCAGTGACGGTAATGACCAGCAGAGGCTGCTAAAAATCGATATTTGTGGACCTGCATTGTATAATAAAAATAAAAAAAAGTGAAAATAGCTAATCTACAACGCGTTACATTGTGACATATTGTGAGCTTTTGGATCTGCTTTGATCGATATTTTTGTTGTGCGACAAAGTATGAAACAAAGCTTAAGTGGTTAATCGATTCCTTGATACATAAAACATTTTTACAAATATGAAAAAGCACTTCTCGATTATTTGATTAATCAAAAAAAGCAATAGATAGAATAATCGCTAAGAAAATAAATGATAGTTGCAGCCCTACTGTGGTTACATAAGTGTGGAACTTGTTTTTTTTTCTCCCCCGTTTCCTGTGGCATGAACCAACACAAAGACCTGATGCTGAGGCTCTCATTGACTGTGATTTAGCAATGGCACAAAATGAACTGTTCTGTAAAGTGCTTTTCATTTAGAGTTTACTTGTTTTTATGAATGTACTGGATATACAGACAATACTGTGGACGTATTGTAGTGTCTAATGAATATGCTAGTGTTTTCATATTAACTGGCTGGGATCTGAAAGCATTGTTTGATTGTGTGCATTGATTTTGACAGAGTCAGGGGTTTTGAAGAATGTAGTTTGAAGACTTTATTTTGTGTTTACAATAATCACTGTGATCGAAAAACTAATCTACGAGATTTGATTGTCAGCCAGTTCAGACTTTAAAGGTAGTGTTTAAATTATATTTTTGTGTTAACCCATTAAAACCGGGAAAGCAGACCTCTTTGTCCTTACTATTGCCAAAATGTTATTTTTACTGTCTGCAAAAAAAGTAAAAAAGAGATTTGATCAAAACTATAAAAAGTAAAAAAAAAAAAAAGTTAAAGCTCTATATTCTGATGCTAATCGTTGAGTGTTTGTTCAGGGGTCTCCTCGTCTCTCCAGCTTTTTGATAAATAGACACATTTTTTAGAAAATTCTTTGAAGATGTTTTTGAAAATAGCAGATCAGAAAGCTCAACAACACGTTGCACCGCGAAACGTTGTGAGCTTTTGATCGGCTATTTTCAAATAGCCAACTGCCCACAAAAAGTTTGGAAAGTTAACTTCAGTCGATTATTTCTCCCATTTAATAATACACATTTTTTATTTTTGTCATATCTGGCCGTGCAACTTTTGTTTACGAAGGCTAAAAACCAAACAGAAATGTAATTTATTCATGATGTTCCAATAATTTTCAACGACAGAAGCACAATTAAATCGTTAATCTCAATTATTTGAGTGACAATTAATCGTCAACTTAAATGTGTAATCGTGACAGCCCTAGGCGTGCCGTGAGTCCAGACCTCAACCCAATTGAACACTTGTTGTGGGATCAGCTTGGGTGTGCTGTACATGCTGGAGTGACCAACAGACAAACAGTTGGCTGACTTGCAACAAATCCTGGTTGAGGAATGGGATCCCACAGCAAAATGTGGCTAAGTGGTGTAAAAATGGCCAATATGTGTTGTTTTTTCCTCATTACTGTGGTAGAGTGCAATCATCCAATCCACCAAGCAACTCAAAACAAAGGGCGAATACCAGCAATATTGCAGGGGATTTTGGCTAAACAAATCGGGGCGCTACCCACACGTTTAGCTGTGTTGCTCATTCCACAAAATGCCCAATCCTTTCCTTACAAGTTGTACCTTGTTGTAAAGGTGACTAATCAACAATAACAAATGATATAAAACACAATACCAATTGGTATTATTAAAGGGGGTGAAATAATCCACTGAAGTTAACATTCCAAACCTTTTGTGGCCAGTTTATATAGGTTTACAGTTGTTAAACTGATGTTGATGCTATATTAACTCATTTTGCCAACCCCCGCCAAGGACCCCTGGGAAACCCAGTTTGAGAACCCCTATTCCATTCTATTCTAACATTATTACTGTGTGCATACCTTAAAGGACCCGATAGGCTTGCAGTTCGTTCACACACACACACACACACACACACACACACACACACACACACACACACACAAACGCACGCACACGCACACGCACACGCACACGCACACGCACACGCACACGCACACGCACACGCACGCACACGCACACAGTGCAGCCACGCACACAGTGCAGCCAGGCTGAGGGCTAATTTAACTGGGTTTAGGCCAACAAGATAAATCTAGCGTTCTCGTATTTGACTGACGGGGGCTGAGGCTTCCCTCCCGCTCCAGCCTTAACCAGTTTGGCTGAAACAGCAACTTTCAGCGGCTAATTAACCTTGTTAAAGAAATCTCTCTGCCTGCTTCAGGAGAGAAATAAACTCCATGAAACTACAGGGTGTTTTAAGCTAATATACACACTAACACACAGTACACACTAACCACACACACGCACGCACACACACGCACACATGCACGCGCGTACACACACACACACACACACACACACACACACACACACACACACACACACACACACACACACACACACACACACACTTATTGAGTGGACACCTTCTGTCACAAACCACAAGCCAAGCCAGAAACATTGGCGTAGTCATGTACTCAGACCTGAATTTGAACAGCCACATTAAAACAATTACAAAGCCAGCCTGCTGTTTTAACTTCCTTTTTGTCTTCCTCTTTTACGGAATCCAAATGTCCTTTTGTAATGTGTTTCCCGTAATTGCTTAATATTTTATGTAAAGCACATTGAATTGCCTTGTTGTTGAAATGTGCTGCGAATAAACTTGCCTTGCCTACCAGAGATGGGAGGTGTTCTAGCAGCTATCCTACTGTCTGTCTCTCCTACACTGTCTACACTGTTGTGATAAGAGAAGGTTACCCAATGGAATACAAGCACCTTATAGGACTACTAATCATTATGTGTTTCCTGCACTATCTGTAGCGACTGCACCTCTGACATAGACCTATTGTTCATATAAACAGAGCTACTGCCTTTAAACACATTTGAAAAGTGAGGCTTTTTGTATACCATTTTAACTTGTTTTGGGAAGAATGCTACTAAGAAAAAAGTCCCAAAAGTCAATGCAAATCCTGAAAGATTGCTGCTATTTGTTTCAAAAAGCTTTATAGAGCGTGCCAACGTGTCGTCACCACGGGGGGCGTGGCATTGGGCGTGGCATTGGGCAATGATAAGTCAACCTGGTTTTTACCCCTCAAAGATGTCCGCCGCTACCAAAAGACACTTGTTGATGCCCCCTTCAGGAATTTTGGCACGCTCTATACAAAGCTAATCCTTGCCAATTGTCTAACTTTTGCTTGTAAAAGAGTATTTCTACATTGCAGCATTGATACTTTTACTTAAAGGGGAATACCACTCATTTAACATTGAACTATGTCTTTGAGGGCAGATTCAGACTGGGTCCGATTGATTCGAACCGTTCCCGAGTACGATTGGCCTCTCCTAGCTGGCCAGCATTCACATTGGCCAAAATTCTTCCGTACTCGAGTACAACTAATTTAACAGTAATGGTAAATATGTGCCTCATGGGGGCGCTGTTGACTATGGGGCTTTGGGAGATAGAGAATGTCATTCACAGAAGAAGAGTCACTTGTCAGAGTTTAAAGTGAATAATAAAGTTTGACTGTGTTCCTGAAGTTGTCTTGAGTTATACAGTAATAATAACAGAACAACAATACGCAACCAAAGCAGTGTGTGCGTTGTGCTTTGAAACCTCAAAATGTAACATCGTCTCTCGCGTCTCTGTTATTATCAATATGATCGTGACGTCACTGATGCATCCTTGGTATTTTAGCAGTGACGTCACGGACTAATCCTTGGTATATTTATCCTTATATACACGTTCGTTACACATGTGTTTTTGTCTCCGCCGAAGGTGGAGAATATGTTTTCGCTTTGTGTGAGCAAACATTGTTAGCCAAGCTAACATTGGGCAAGCTCCACGTGACACGTGTCAATTTGTTGACACCAATGCCTCTGATTGGCTAGAGGGACGCGTGACGAAATAAAATTCTATAAATAGGTGTGTCACTTCAAAAAGCTTCTACTTTTTGAAGTGAGGTAAAACAGGATCAATCAGACTTGATTGGAACAGTACCTTCAGTAAGTCCAAGTCACCCGTCTGTGCGTGTGTGTTTCCCTCTGAGAACACCTAACATTGGTCAAGCAAAGGCGCAGAAGGCCAAAGCTAAGAAAGCATACTCATCTACAATTGTAACGTAGAAGAGGACTAGAGTTGAAATGATCCCACAACAAAGCCGAACTCTTAATACGTGTCAATATGTTGACATCAATGTCTCTGATTGGCTAGAGGGACGCATGACGAAATACAATCCTATAATAAAAAGGTGTGTCACTTCAAAAAGCCATTTACATTTTGAAGCGAGGTAAGACAGGATCAATCAGTCTTGATTGGAACAGTATCTTCTAGTCCAAATCACCCGTCCGTGCGTGTGTGTGTCCCTTTGAGAACACCTGACATTGGTCAAGCAAAGGCGCAGAAGGCCAAAGCTAAGAAAGCATACTCATCTACAACAGTAACACAGAAGAGGACTAGAGTTGAATTGATCCCACAACAAGACCGAAATCTTAATACGTATTAATATGTTGACACCAATGCCTTTGATTGGCTAGAGGAATGCATGACGAAATACAATTCTATAAATAGGTGTGTCACTTCAAAAAAACGTTTACGTTTTTGAAGCGAGGTAAGACAGGATCAATCAGTCTTGATTGGAACAGTATCTTCTAGTCCAAATCACCCGTCCGTGCGTGTGTGTGTCCCTCTGAGAACACCTAACATTGGTCAAACAAAGGCGCAGAAGGCCAAAGCTGATCAAACACACCAATCAACTGCTGAAACTGTTCAAGACAATGAAGATGAAGAAGACAGACAAGTATTTGAACAAACCAGTCAATTATGACGACTCCCATATGATAGATTGCTTCAATGTAAACAGAGCATTGCGTCAATTAAACAGAGCTAAGAATCATAAAGAAAGAATGAAATTAATCAGAGACAAAAAATCGCTAAATGACAAAAGACGAAGACTAGCCATGAATGCTTACAATATGACACAGCAAAGATTGCTACAATCTCTGGAAGAAAAAGTAGAAGAGTCTGAAGAGAACATCGAAAGGAAAAAAAGGAACTGGTCAGAGTATTTAAATAATGAAAGACAACATCAACAAGCACATAACACGAGTAAGAAGAAACGATACAGATCACAAGAATTAGAAGTTAATGAAGCTGCTCTCGCATTCTTAAAGAAGATGTCCGAAAGTGGACCCAATTATGTCTGTGGTTCCTGTGAACGAATGCTCTACAGAGAATCAGTGGCAGAGTTTAAACCTGGAAATTATACAGGAACGATAGATATTGTAAGTCTCCTACACCTTTTTATTTAACTACAGTATATATCTTTTACTCTACTGTATCTCATTAGTTATTGCTATGATAATATAATTGCTATAGTCTGCTGGCGGAGACTTGTGCTCCGAGGAGCACATTTTCTAGTTTATTTATGTTTTTCCACGGCTTGCGCTACTCAAACACTAGCAGGATTATTATGTATTGTCAACATTCAAGTAGAACTATGAGAAGGTATAACCCAGCTAAAATAATGTGTCATTATAAAATATATAAATGATATATGATTAGCAGTCCACTTCCTCCTGTCGGTACGGATGGTTTCACACTGCCGCGTTCCGTTCCCGAGTCCGCAGCAATCGGACCCGAGACTGCCTCCCCAGGTGGTTTCGGGTACGGTACGGTGATGCGTTACGGGGAACGGTACGCTACGTTCACACTACCACAACATCTGCCATGTGGTCCGGGGTGCGCACCCGGGACCATAGTCTGAATCCGCCCTAATACACCATGTGGAAATAAGAAAAAAGTCCCCCCCGCCTTCTATGTTGCCTAGAACTGGATAATTGATTGAGGTCATGTGATCAGTGACATACGCAAGGTGTACTTTTGGCTGAGGGGGCAGAGCTAAAAGTACACCCTGCGTATGTCACTGATCACATGACCTCAATAAAAAAATAGTTCATGTTCAATGTTGAAAATGAGTGGTATTTCCCTTTAAGTAAAAAACAAATATGAGTTATTTTTCCACCTGGAATGTCTCACCTCCAGTTTGTCCGCATGAAGCACGATGTACTTGGTGGCGTTGACACACTCCAGCTGGATGCTGACTTCTCCGGAGAAGGTGAAGTTGTCCATGTAGACGCTCAGCCTCAGGTCGTAATGCCTGGGCCTCACGCTGCCCGGCAGCCTGGACGACGTCCTCCACGTCTCCCCCGCCCCCTCGTCTCCCCCTCTGTCTCCTCCTCTCTCCCCGATCCTCTCCTCGCGACTCCCGTTGGACCTCCCGCTGCATAGGCAAAACAATTTCGACGTGAATAAAAGTAATAGATTTTCATCAACCTTGACCGGGAACGCATCTGTGTCATTTTAGATTTATTTGGCTATTAAAAAATAGCAGATATACAAGCTCATAGGGCAGAGTGCAAAGATTTGTGCAAATCTTTGAATATATGTATTTTTAAGCGAACATTTGTAACTCAAATCTTTGCTTCTTGGGATTCTACAAATGTCTTCTAAATCCTAACAGTTTTTTTTTACGTATGTTGCTATATATATCAATCAGCCAAGTCTTCTGGTGCTCAAACCTTTTCATGTCAAGGACCCCCACAATTATATGTATTTGGCCGCGGACCCCCATCTCAAAATATTTAGTTACAGGGACCTCCAGAAGTAAAGATTTGAGTTACAAATGTTCGCTTTAAATATATATATATATATATTCAAAGATTTTCAAAAATGTACAAGCTCATCTACAAGCTTGTAGATCTGCTATTTTTGAATAGCCAAAGAAATAAAGAAATTACACATGTTATGCATTCCCGGTCTTAATGGGTTAAGTAGCCAAACTACAAGCTCAAAGCTCATCACGATGCCTCGTGTTCCGAGCTTGTAGCTCGGCTAGTTAAGCTGTTATGAAATAGGGCGTGATTAATCAAAATGTATTTTATTTTTTGTGCTTTTGACCTCCTTTTCTCCCCAATTTAGTCATTTTGGCCACTTGATTCCTTCCCACACACGTTTGTTATGTGTGTTGTCACTGCTGTTGTATCCTACTGACCTGCCAGTGAGGAGCCCCCACCGGGAGGACGTAGAGTCGTACTCCTCCCGCCCAACACTCCCTGCTGACAGGTGCCGCCCCAGCAGCCCGTAGGAATAAATGCAGTGATATCACCCTCCCCTGACCACGGCCCACAGGAGGCCAACCGCTGACTAATGGCACCTTTTAAATTCATGTGCTTTTTGTCTGCAAACTTCTAAATAAAGTATTCAATCAATCAATCAATCAATCAATCAGCCAAGTCTTCTGATATTATTTAAATCAGTACTTCTCAAACCTTTCCGTGCCAAATTGATATACGTTTGGCCTTCTGAAAATGGTTTGTGCCAGGGACCCCCAGAAGAGAAGATTTGTGTAATTTGTTTTCAAAAGGATTCAAAAGTTTCCAGATATCTTAAAAACAAATAAAAAAATATAAAAAAATAGCAGATGCACAAGCTCGCACTGTGAGCTTGTAGATCTGCAATTTTTGAATAGCTAACATATAAATGGGAAAAAGTGGTTAAAAGAAATTACAAATTTTGCTGGTGGGGTCTGGGGACCGTGGGGTCCCCAGACCCCACTTTGAGAACCACTGATTTAAATGGCGAATCAGCCCCTCACCTGCCCGCCGGTCCTCCTCGTTGCGCGTCGGGACACTCGTCGAAGCGCGTCCCCAGAGCCACGGCCACCGCCGTGACGATGACCAGCGTCACGATGGACACAGCGAACGCCAGGACCATGCGCTTGTGCACCGTCATGGTGCCGCGGTCTGCGGTTCGAGTCCGAGGAGGAGGGGCCACCACCGACGACTCGCTGGCCCACTGGTCGGACTGGACGGACACCCCGCCCCCCCGGCCGCCGTTCCTCATGGTCCTAGTGCTGCTGGCGCTCCTGCAGATCTCTGTCCCACATCACATGACCATGGATTTGTAAAAAAATTGTCTACAACGCGATGCGTTGACAGCTTGTAGATCTGCTATTTTCCATGCAAGAGTTTTAAGTGATTAAGATTTTCTAAAATAGAAAATTCCAAAATAGCAGATGTACAAGCAGATACAATACATTTGAAAGATTTTCCAAAAAAAATAAAATTCCAAAATAGCAGATACAAACTCATCAGATGCAATAGATTACCCCTGTAGTCTTAGAGAACTGGACTTGAGTTACAACTGTACTTTGACCACTTTTTCCGTCCACACCAAATCTCTTCACCAAAAATGGCAGATCTACAAGCTTACGATGCGTTGCAACGCGATGCATTGTAAGCTTGTAGATCTGCTATTTTTGGCTAATGTTGCCCGACAATATGGACGCTGGGGTTCAAACGGTTGAAAGAGTAGAACATTCTAAAATAGCAGATCTAGCTCACGACGCATTGTGATGCGACGTGTTATGAGCTTGTAGATAAAAAGTATATCCTTTTTTAATAAAAGAAATTCACATTATCGTTACAATACAATATTATTGTCAAAATATCAATAATGAGGTCTTTCTTTAATATCGGGATTGAAATATTGTTCAGCCCTAATAATATATATATATATAATTGCGAACGCAGCGGAAGGAGGCGCGCCTCCGCGCAAGTGGAGCTTACTATGACACCGTGCTCGGCTTGTGTGTCTCTCTTCGTCTCTGTGTGCAGTATTGTGTGCACTCACTGCACTGCCTGTGTGCAGCCAAGTAAATGTCCAATATAGACGTACCATACATCAAATGAAAGGTCTTTGAAAACTGAACACACCTGTCAAGGTTGCGTTTAAGCCCGCCCCTTCCCCCGGAAGCCAGGCCCCGGAAAAGGCTCCCAAAAAATCCCCATTGAACCCCCATGTTAAATTAAAAGTGCCCGAATCGCTCCGAAACTTTTTCTACCCCCACTAAGTGGGGGTCTACGAACAAATGCTTCGGGCTCGGATTTTGGCTCCGCCCCCCGGAAGTGGGTGAAACAGGCACTTCAAACACTTTGTTGAATTGTTCTAAACATTCAAAGTAATTTTTTTGTGAATTTGTATTTTTCTAAGATGCTCATTTTAACGCAGATTTTTTTTGTATTTTTATTTTATTTGTATTGGTTACTTTTTTTTTTTTTATTTGTATTTCTTTTTGGCGTTCGCTTCCCGCGTTCGCGTGTCTTACTTGTATATATAGTATGTATGTATGTATGTATGTATGTATGTATGTATGTATGTATGCATGCATATATATATATATATATATATATATATATATATATATATATATATATATATATATATATATATTACACTCGCTGTTTATGCCATAATCAATGCTGTTTAATCAATTCATTCTCTAGATAATGGTTGACAAACGGCAGCAGATAACAGTGTTTGGCTGGCTTTTAAGCCACACAGACACAGCTGGGCTTCTCTATCTGTGAGTCAGTGAGCGTTGCTGTGTCTCTGCTTGCTATGTACAGTAGAGGACAGCTTAAGTATATAATTTATGGAGTCTAGCCGCGTGTATATTTCACATTTCACCACCACACAGTAGGCTATGTGACAGCATAAATCATGTGGTATTATCCCCTGCTATTGCTCTGTCTGTCTGTCTCTCTCTGCCTGTCTCTCTCTGCCTGTCTCTCTCTCTCTCTCTCTCTCTCTCTCTCTCTCTCCTCTCTCTCTCTCTCTCTCTCTCTCTCTCTCTCTCTCTCTCTCTCTCTGTCTGTCTGTCTCTCTCTGTCTGTCTCTCTCTCTCTCTCTCTCTCTCTCTCTCTCTCTCTCTCTCTCTCTCTCTCTCTCTCTCTCTCTCTCTGTCTCTCTCTCTCTCTCTGTCTCTCTCTGTCTCTCTCTCTCTGTCTCTCTCTCTGTCTCTATCTCTCTCTATCTGTCTGTCTGTGTCTGTCTCTCTGTCTCTCTGTCTGTCTCTCTGTCTGTCTGTCACTCTTTGCCTATGTGTGTGTGTGTGTGTGTGTGTGTGTGTGTGTGTGTGTGTGTGTGTGTGTGTGTGTGTGTGCGTGCATGCTTGCGTGTGTGTGACTCTCTCTCTCTCTCTCACCCTCTCTCTCTCTCTCTCTCTCTCTCTCTCTCTCTCTCCCTCTCCTCTCTCTCTCTCTCTCTCTCTCTCTCTCTCTCTCTCTCTCTGTCTCTCTCTCTCTCTCTCTCTCTCTCTCTCTCTCTCTCTCTCTCTCTCTCTCTCTCTCTCTCTCTCTCTCTCTC
>NC_137625.1:32473920-32484555 GCF_963280865.1 Gymnoscopelus braueri | reverse complement strand
GTCCTCTGCAAAATGTGTTCATTTTAATTTAGAGTAGCCAATAATTTTGTACCCCTTTTCTCCCCAATTTAGTCATTAAGCCACATTTCTGTGTTGTCACTGCTGTCGTATCCTACTGACTCACCTGCCAGTGAGGAGCCCCCACCAGGAGGACGTAGAGCAGGGGTGTCGAACTCATTTTGGGGTGAGGGCCAGATTGGTCAAATGGTGACTTGATGGGGGCCGGAACCAGTTGCGGACGCACATGCGCGCTCACACGCACTCAGACACTGCTACTAACTATGCATATCACTTTTTTTTTTAAATGTATTAAGAAGAATAGCTACTTTAATTATTGACATTAAAAACAAACAATTTGTAATAATAATAATAATAATAATAATAATAATAAACAATTTTAAGTAGAATAATTCAATTTGAAGTTAAACAATACCTGGTAATGTGTGTGGGTGGTTAAATAATTAGATTTATAGAACAACAGTGGTGTAAAGTAACTAATTACATTTACTCAAGTACTGTACCTAAGTAAAGATTTGAGGTATTTTTACTTTACTAGAGTATTTCCAGTACTTTTACTTCTACTCCACTACACCTGAGTCACTGCTATAACTACAGTATATCAAATTCTTGGCCGAAACCGAATACCGAATATAGGAAACACTTGGCCGAATGGCTGAAAATGATTATTTAAAAAATATATATATACATTTTCTTAAATATTATTTTGTACCATTTCTGTCATGGCTATGCCTCTGTTGTAGAGCTACATGATTATGGCAACACTTATCATAACTATAATCCATAGATCAGTTATTTAAAGCATATTTTTTAGAATTATTTATTTACTATTGTGTAGTAATATAATACAATATGTCTCAAAACCTTAGCATGCCATACAGTTGAAGTACTGCAAATTAAATAAATTAACTAACATTGAATAGCCTAACAAAAGGCAATATAATGTCTGCAGTTCAGGCCTGGAATTTTGTCATTTTAGGGGCAAGGCCACTTGGCCTTTGGTGTTGTAATTTTGGCTATTTTCACGATTTTAAATTGTTTTAAATAATAATAAAAAAAGGAACATACAATATTTCCAACGATAATATATAGCCAATATATGGTTCTGTATCAGTATATGAGTTAGTTTTTGCAGATTTCATTCTAATTGGCTACTATGCCTGCATATGAATTTCATGGGCCTGGGTAGGTCACCCTGGCTTGGCGGAGATATGCCCTGTTGCGCACACAACGCACAGCAACAGCAGGTGAAAGCAATTCACTTAAACGAGGGCTGTGTTGCGCATCAAAAAACGGACTAAAACTGTCACATTAGCTGCTGAAATAAACTTCCCATTTAGATCATTGTTGACAAACGAACAGAACACGGATGTGCAAAAGGATTATTTATTTATTGTCCATCAGACCTGCCATTCCTTCGTTTTGGAGAAGTTATTGCTTTCAGAAAGAGACAGACACACACACACACACACACACACACACACACACACACACACACACACACACACACACACACACACACACACACACAGCTGGTGTTAATTATTTTGCCCTGCGCACAGTGCGCAGGCTCTTACTATCGCAAGTTATCCTACTAATGTCACACCCTCTGACAAATGGATTCTAGTTTTCAAGATTAGAACAGCAACACTGGTTACAAAGTGGGGGGAGCGGGCTGTGGGGAGGAATGCAGCCACTCTCTACTCCTCCAGATGATCGAGAGACGCAACTGACATACTTCTCCATACAACGGTGTTTTACCGGATTTGTGATGCTGTTGAAAAAGCGTTCTCTCAGGTAGAGTTGAATGGTGATGGTCCTCTGTATGTTAATGACCTTGGCTGTGGCTTCACGGCTTGGTCATTGTTCTCACATAACAAGTTTGTCCAGTATTCAACCCCCAGGCAGCCTCAGTAAGGAGCTGCTGGGCGCTGGCGTTTTTTTCTGCCTTTTTTTTTTCTCTCTCGTTTTTTTTCCATTAGAGGTAGTATTAAATGCCGTTTTTTCAAATCACCTCGCGGGCCAGATTTGACGACGTCGCGGGCACTGACGTAGAGCGTTCGTCCTACTCCTCCCGCCCAACACTCCCCGCTGACAGATGCCGCCCCAGCCGGTAGGAGTACGTGCAATGACCATTATCACCCTCCCCGTCCGGCTTACCTCCGCACGGGCCAAGTGTGTTCGTGTAGACGCTCGACAAAGCCGGATGCACCACGTGGGTCGAACCCACAACCTCCGTGGTGGTGGGCAAACATCACTAACAGTTTAACAACTTTAACCTTATATACCTCGGCTATTCATAAAAAATAGGCGATCTACAAGCTCACAGCTTGTGACGAATCGATGTGTTGTGAGCCAGTAGATCTTCTATTTTTTTAAATAATTTAGACATTGTTAAACACAAATCCTTTCCTCTGGGGGTCCCTGGCACAAAATCTTTGCAGATTGGGGGTCCGCAGCCAAATACATATCAATGTGGGGGTCCTTGACATGAAAACTTTGAGAACGACTACAGTAAAGGAATACAGATGTTCAGGAAAAGGTTCTGAACATGGACTGTAAAAAAGAAAACATGGATAAAGGGAGCGTGACGTCACTCATTGGTTTCTAAAGACCTGTTTTGAAGCCTCTAGTTCAGTTAAAAACGGCTTTGACCCAATCACAAGCCCTGAAAGCATTCCCTGCATTAGTTTTAGAATGAATGGGACCATGCTGTGTGTAAGAAAACTTGAAACTAACGATTGAAAACATAAAGTCTTTGAATGAAAAGGTTTACTAAGGTAATGAAACCAAGTGTCAAGTCGGGTCAAGTTCCCATCGACTGGAGCCGAATCAGCGCCAGCTGCTGAGCCATTAGTCGGAACTGCAGCGTTTTCATTACTTCCGCACTGGCTTCATTTTTCAAGAGCAGAACCTTGCCACGTGGTTCTGAAATGAGGATGCCAGGCAGCAGACATTGAATCATGTGGATTTTGGAATCCACATCACCTAAGGCCATCTTCATCTAAGGCAGTGGACCCATTTTTATGTGTTGCAAGTAAATGTGTCTTTCTTAGTTTTAAAGGTAGGGTAAGTGATTTTCTTTGGTTAAAATAAGTGTTAAATAGCTTTATATTCTGATAGTACTCATTGCTATAGAGTGTTTGTTCAGTAAAAGGAGTCTCCTTGTCTCTCCAGCTCTTTATAAAACAGAAAATGCATTTTTGTTTCAGTTTCAGTTTCATTTCCAAGTTTATTCAATCAGGATAGAGAACTCAATCAGGATATAGATTAAACAAGTGAAATTGGAAGTGATGACACTAAGAAATGAGCAGGCAAAATTGGAACTGGAACAATATAAAATGAAGCTTAAAAATGGGAACTCTTTCCTGATAGGCTGAGATTTTAACACCTACCGGAAAATGTATTTTCTGTTTATTAAAGAGCTGGAGAAAAATGGAGACTCATGTTACTGAACAAACACTCTATAGCAATGATTACTATCAGAATATAGTGCTTTAACCTTTTAACAAAATACTTTTTGTTTTAACCAAAAAATATCACTTACCCTACCTTTAAGTTATAAAAAAAAAAAAACGAATCTAAAAATAAAAATAAAAAAATCAGCTGGAAAAAATGTTCTAAAGAATGTCTGAATTTAAAAAAAACATTTTTTATCCCCATAATGTAAAAAGAAATAGTGAAAATAGCTGATCTACAACTCACAATGCGTCGCATCGCAACCATTGAGCGATCAAATCCCAAACCAAGTGCCACTCACTTGGCAGAGGTCAAATGTCCCTGACGTATTAATGAACATGGCCATGCCACCATTAACAGCCGTAGCAGTCTGACAACCAAAGACATGTAGAGTACACTACAAAGACTGTGTTAATATCTCAAGAATCAAGAATGGTTTATTTGTCACTTACACAAGTACAAGCGATGACATATTATTTGGTACCTGCATGCTCTCTCTGTCTCTCTCTGTCTCTGTCTTTTCACACACAAACATGCGCACGCCAGTGGTGGAAAAAGTACTCAAATGTTTTACTCAAGTAAAAGTATCAATACTGCAATGTACTGTAGAAGTATTCTGTTACAAGTAAAAGTCCCAAATTAAAAATTTACTTGAGTAAAAGCACAAAAGCACTGTATCAAAATGTACTTAAAGTACCAAAAGTAAAAGTACTAAAATGTTTAAAAATAGCCGATCTACAAGCTCACAATGCGTTGCGACTCGCTGTGAGGTTGTAGATCGGCTATTTTCAAATAGCCTTGGTATAAAATAGGGCTAATGTGGTTAATGTATGTTGTATAATGTAATAATTTGTATCTGCAAAGTAACTAGTAACTAACGTTTTCAAAAAATTGTAGTGGAGTAAAAGTACAATATTTACCTCTGAGTTGTAGTGGAGTAGAAGTAAAAGTATAGACAATTGGAATTACTCCAGTATAAAGTAAAAGTACCTCAAAATTGTACTTAAGTACAGTACTTACAGTAAATAAGTAAATGTGCTTAGTTACTTTACACCACTGGCACGCACGCACGCACGCACGCACGCACGCACGCACACACACACGCACACGCACACGCACACGCACACGCACACACACACACGCACACACACACACAAACGCACGCACGCACGCACGCACGCACGCACACACACACACACACACACACACACACACACACACACACACACACACACACACACACACACACACACACACACACACATATGGATTGACAGTACTCATAGTTTTTACAACTTCTGTTTTGATTTGGCACTAAAGTTGACTTGCAATGATCGTACATTTTCATGAGACAAGAATTGAGCTCCTACCTGTCAGCGTGCCTTTTATCATCCCTTTGCCTTCAGCAATCCTCTTCAAAAGCTGACTTTATACTTGGGGGCTACTAGGAAGCAATGCTTCCGCGTGTCAGTGAAAATTGATGCTTTGATTTCATGTGTTTGGAGAGGACAAAATAATTACTCACAATCGTAAGCTGACCCCAAACATCGACAGGATGTTGAGCGCAGCACCGTTTGAAATTGGGATATTTATGGAAGCTCCGAAAATTCAATCATCTGTCTGTGATGTGTGTGTGACTACTGAGGCATTTAAACAGCCCCGTCTCTGCAGTAAAGGGGTCGATTGAATTCAGATGAGAATGTTCTGCCTGTTTTATGTGCTGGGTGCTTCATTTTACCTTTATATCTTAGAGAGAGGACGGGAATGATTGAAACTTATTTTTTTTACGCCGTGACTCTGTTAGGAGGCCAGCCATGTCTGTCCGTCCGTCCGTCCGTCCGTCCGTCCGTCCGTCCGTCCGTCCGTCCGTCTGCCTGCCTGTAGTGGTGGAAAGTAACTGAGTACATGTAGGCCTACTCAAGTACTGTAGCCTACTTAAGTAAAATTTTGAGGTACATACTGTACACTCATACAGTACATACAGTAACCACGTCAGCCGTATACATTTCGGCCATTTGAAAATAGCAGATCTACAAGCTCACAATGCGTCGGGATGCAATACATTGTGAGCTTGTAGATCTGCTATTTTCAAAAGATTTCAATACATTTGAAAACTTTTAAAATGAGACATTCTGAATAATGAGTACTTTCTGCTTCTGGTACTTTAAGATACCTTTTGTACTTTTACGTACATTTAGAATTCCGGACTTTTACTTGTCACAGAGTATTTGTACATTGCAGTATTGATGCTTTTATTTCAGTAAAAAATGAGAGTACTTTTTCCGACACTGGTTTGGAGGCCAGCCATGTCTGTCTGTCTGTCTGTGTATTTGTCTGGGGGCTAATCTCGCAAACCGATCTGCGCCAACTTTGTTGAGCGCGCTGCCAGTCGGCCAGAAAAGGTCGGTAGACCTTTAATTATCTCATGGGGCAAATTCAGTTTCCGCTTTACTGATGGGTGTTCAGATAGTCATGGTTAACACTTGGGTGGGGAGGTGTTTTGCAAGGGCACTTTGGCGGACCTGGGGGCGGAGGGGTGACCTTTTGATTTCCAGACGGCCTTTCTACCTACGGATCCCCCAAGAAGTGGTTCCCTTTTTACACTGGAGTCCCTCCATTTTATAACTAACACAACCTGAGAGAGAGAGAGAGAGAGAGAGAGAGAGAGAGAGAGAGAGAGAGAGAGAGAGAGAGAGAGAGAGAGTCGTTGTTGTCGTTGTTGTCTCCCCCGCCCCCCATTCTTAATACTTATGTATTTTCAAAAGCAAGTAGGCTACTCCAGTACTTTAACTCAAGTACACATTTTACTGAGAAACCTTCACTTGTAGTCGAGAAACATTTGACCAGGAGTATCTATACTTTGACTCAAGTACCACAGACAATGGTGGAGTATTTTGTCCACCATTGCAGGATCACTCACAGGTCATTGGCTTGTATGAAGGGGGAAATTATTATTATTATGTTTCAAATTTGTATCATCATTAACAATCATTTTATAGACCCAACATCCATAGAATCAGTCATTATGACTGACAGGGTGAAATGGTGACACCTATTGGAATTATGGAAGAACCATAGTGAGAGTGATTCAGTAAACACTGTGTTATCAATCTTCATTTGCAAATACATTACAGTGTTATCACACACACACACACACACACACACACACACACACACACACACACACACACACACACACACACACACACACACACACACACACACACACACACACACACACACACACACACACACACACACACACACACACACACTCACACAATAAAATGTGATAGTTATTATCATCAGGACCAATTGTTTCAATTTGTACTCTCTCAGAGTTACAGACCCGTAAGGGTCCATTTGGTTTCATTTATACACTGTCAGAGTTACAGACCTGTGAGGGTCCATTTGGTTTCATTTGTACACTCAGAGTTACAGACCTGTGATGGTCCATTTGGGGCCCTCTCATGGAACCCAGAGGGTCCTTGGACCATACTTTGAGAACCACTGATACTTGAAAAATCAACAAACTTCCATAAATGTAAAAAAAAACAGAAAGAAGAAAGTGAAAATAAAA
The DNA here is from genome assembly GCF_963280865.1 of Gymnoscopelus braueri. NCBI lineage: Eukaryota > Metazoa > Chordata > Actinopteri > Myctophiformes > Myctophidae > Gymnoscopelus > Gymnoscopelus braueri. The sequence continues at coordinate 32,477,498 of NC_137625.1, read as the reverse complement.
GCTCACAACGCGTCACATCGCGACCATTGAGCGATCAGATCCCAAATGAAGTGCCACTCTCACTTGGCACAAATGTCTCTGACCTAACAGGCCACCATTTATGCCTGTAGCAGTCTGATCACCAAAACTGGTGTTAACTTATCCATATATAAAAGTAAGAGTGTGTACAAATGTAACCAAATAGGGGTGCAAAAGTTAATCAAACTAATCGATTTAATGGATTATAAAATAAATAATCGATAATTGATTTTAATCAACACACGCAGTCACGCAGTCACGCAGTCACGCACACGCACACGCACACACACACTCACTCTATAATTGACAGACTTACAACACCAATCTAAGAACCAATAACACAAACGTGTGTGTGTGTGTGTGTGTGTGTGTGTGTGTGTGTGTGTGTGTGTGTGTGTGTGTGTGTGTGTGTGTGTGTGTGTGTGTGTGTGTGTGTGTGTGTGTGTGTGTGTGTGTGTGTGTGCGTGCGTGCGTGCGTGCGTGCGTGCGTGCGTGCGTGCGCGTGTGTGTGTGTGCACACGCGTGCGAGTGTGCGTGCGTGCAAGTGTTTGTGTGTGTCTCACAGGTCAATTACACTGAAGAGGAGGACAACAGTCTCCATCTCTGGAAATATTTAAATTTATGCAAATAATGTGACATTGTGTGCTTGTCCTGAGTTTGATAAATGAGGCGGCTTGTCTCTGTGTGTGTGTGTGTGTGTGTGTGTGTGTGTGTGTGTGTGTGTGTGTGTGTGTGTGTGTGTGTGTGTGTGTGTGTGTGTGTGTGTGTGTGTGTGTGTGTGTGTGTGTGTGTGTGTGTGTGTGTCTGTGTCAGACACAGCACTGCATAGACCAAATGAATATATGAAAACCCAGCCGCAACCCTATGATCAGTGGAAATAAATAAATAAGTACATTTAATCAAGTAGCCTACCGAAGAACGGTTTCGAGCTTTTACTTTACTTGTGTTTGTCCATCTTTCAATGCTATGCTTGTACTCCAGTACACCTTAGAGGCAAAAATTGTAGTTCATAACGCACATTTAACCACTTAAACGCCATTTTATACTTTTGCCATTTGAAAATAGACAATCTACAATCAGCTACCTGCCAGTTTGAATTTTTTTTAGACATTTTAAGTACATTTACTTTGGTAATGTAAGTATATTTAGTTTGAGAGCAAGAAAGAAGAAAGGCAAAGTTGTGTTTGTGTCATTAAATGTGCGCGTTTCCTCACACAATGTCCTCTCCCGATCGAGAGGAAATTGCAACTTTAACACCCCGGAGTCAAACCCGCATGAGAATCCAAACCAATCTACCAATCCTCAAGAGGAAGTATCCCATAGACCAGGGCTTACAGTATGTGAGCTTCAGACAGTACTACTTGTGTCCTACCCAAAACTAGTGTCTAAATGTCTCATTGGAAGACTAGTAACATTGTATTAAAATACATACCGGATACTATGGATTTAGTTATATCCCACTATGACTGTGCAAAATCTCTGTCCGACCGTCTGCCCGTCCGTCTGCGTGTGCGTCTGTTGTTCACGTATTCAAACTCGGCACGCTCATCGGCAAGGACCCGAGGGAGTGCCGAGCCCGGCGCCGTGCTGGTCGGATAGGTGGCTGTATACCAGATTGCAGCTTTAGTATTATCACAACCTCACGATAATAATAAACACGAAATTACAGTCATATTATACCAGCTTCCTGCATTTTTTTTTAGCCCCGATCCAATCTTTGTATTGTATCTGCAGCACAAAATGTAATGTAAACAAATGATGAAATTCAAACGTTTGGCCACGTACGTGGACCGTGTGTGTGTGTGTGCGTGTGTGTTTGTGTTCACTGGGGCTCCACGGTCGTAAAACTGATGATGATGGTGCGTGTGCGTGTGCATGTGCTTGTGCGTGTGCGTGTGCGTGTGCGTGTGCGTGTGTGCGTGTGCGTGTGTGTGTGTGCATGTGTGTGTGTGTGTGTGTGTGTGTGTATTTGTGTGTGTGTATGTGTATTTGCTGGGGCTCCACGGCCGTGTATTTGGTTGCATGCATTTTTATGTAGGCAAACACTCCCAAAACAGCTATTTTAAGAGACACCCGAGAGGGTACACATAGGATCCCTCCAGCGGCAATTTACCGGTGTTCGGGTCCATTTGGTTCCATGCATTGTTACGAGTATAGCAGCCCAAACTCAGCTGAAATGATAGTTAATGTTGCGACAACTTGCGAGCAGTCACCAGGGCAGGCATGCGTGTCTAGTAGGGTTATGATGCCATAGCATGGGAGGACGACCGCCGTTCAGAGTATGGGACGTCTCCCCATTGGCTTAAAGGACAGCCAATGATAAAAAAGTCGAAAAGGTCTTGCATAGGTGTTCACTAGTTGCTGTTCGTAGACCAGCCCGCTTCGAGCAAGCTGGTAAAAAAGACTTAACAGGTTTTTACCGGACTGTGAAAGCAATGGCTACCAAAACTATTTATACGGCATTTCAGCACCATGGATAGAAAACAGCATCCATGAGCAAGGCAGCTTGGATGTCTGGATGCGAGTTAAAATCCTAATGTTTACCACACTCCGGGGTTTTTGGGTATACTGTCTCTGTGTGTGTGTGTGTGTGTGTGTGTGTGTGTGTGTGTGTGTGTGTGTGTGTGTGTGTGTGTGTGTGTGTGTGTGTGTGTGTGTGTGTGTGTGTGTGTGTGTGTGTGGCCTAGTTTCTCTCACTCCTCCCTCTATTGATCTGTCCATTTCTCCTCTCCTTCCTCCACCCATCCATCCATCACCTAGCTCACTGAGAGAGAGAGGATTAGATTTTAATGATTCTAATATTTTATATATTTCATATTTCATATTAACTACCAGACAGTTATTATCCGCTCCACTGAAGTGTGACTGTTATATATCACTGTTAGGTTTATTATTATTATCATTACTATTAGCAGTGGTGGAAGAAGGACTTTTTTACTCAAGTAGAAAGCGCACTACCACAATGTAGATACTCTGTTACTGTGTTCCTGTATTAAAACAATTACTTAACTAGAAGTACAAAATTACTGGCATCGCAATATATTTAAAGGGTTAGAGGGTTTTCTCCCTCTAGTACTAGAGGGAGTATCCTTATAGGATATAAAACAAGCAGTACTAGAGGTCCTGGTAGGATAGAAAACTAGCAGTAATAGAGGTCCTGGTAGGATAGAAAACTAGCAGTACTTGAGGTCCAGTTAGGATAGAAAACCAGCAGTACTAGAGGTCCTGGCAGGGTTTAACAAATCAGTACTAGAGGTCCTTTTAGAACATAAAACCAGCAGTAGGCCTACTAGAGGTCCTGGTAGGATATAAAACCAGCAGTAATAGGAGATATAAAACCAGCAGAACTAGAGGTCCTGGTAGGACATAGAACCAGCAGTGCTAGAGGTCCTGGTAGGACATAAAACCAGCAGTACTAGAGGTCCTGGTAACATTAAAAAAACCCAGCAGCACCAGAGGTCCTGGTAGGGGATAAAACCGGCAGTACTGGAGGTCCTGGTAGGACAGAAATCCAGCTGTTCTAGAGGTCTTGTTGGATATAAAATCCAGCCGTATTAGGG
>NC_137625.1:32443920-32468920 GCF_963280865.1 Gymnoscopelus braueri | reverse complement strand
GTAGTGCGGGTGAACTGGGACTCTGTCCGGAAGGAATTTAACTCCCACTTCCGGCGGGACTTCTCTGGCATCCCTGTGGAGGTTGGGGGCCTTGAACAGGAATGGGCAATGTTCAAAGCCTCTATTGCTAAAGCTGCGGCTGTGAGCTGTGGTCAGAAGGTCTTAGGTGCCTCAAGGGGTGGTAACCCTCGAACACCCTGGTGGACAGCGGTGGTCAGGGAAGTCGTCCGACTGAAGAAGGAGGCCTATCGGGGTATGATATTGCAGGGGACTCCGGAGTCAGTTGCAAGGTACCGACAGGCCCGAAGGGCGGCAGCCACAGCTGTGTCGGAGGCTAAGCAGCGGGTGTGGGAGGAGTTCGGGGAATCCATGGAGAAGGACTTTCGGGCGGCACCAAAGTTGTTCTGGAAGACCATACGGCACCTCAGGAGGGGAAAGCGGGGAACCATCCAAGCTGTATACAGCAAGGATGGGGCCCTGCTGACTTCAAGTGAGGAAGTTGTAGGGAGGTGGAAGGAACACTTTGAGGAACTCCTAAACCTAATGACATCAGACCCACCCTCCCTGACAGGAGCAGAGCCTGAGGATGATGGGGGATCGGTGTCAATCTCCCGGAAGGAAGTCACTGAGGTAGTTAAACAACTCCACAGTGGCAAAGCTCCGGGGGTTGATGAGATTCGTCCAGAAATGCTGAAGGCTCTGGGTGTTGAGGGGTTGTCTTGGTTGATACGTCTTTTCAACATCGCGTGGAAGTCTGGGACAGTACCGAGGGAGTGGCAGACTGGGGTGGTGGTCCCACTTTTCAAAAAGGGGGACCAGAGGGTGTGTGCCAATTACAGAGGTATCACATTACTCAGCCTCCCTGGGAAAGTTTACGCCAAGGTACTGGAAAGGAGGGTCCGGCCGATAGTCGAACCTCAGATTCAAGAGGAGCAATGTGGTTTCCGTCCTGGTCGTGGAACAACTGACCAACTCTTTACTCTGGCAGGGATCCTGGAGAGGGCCTGGGAGTATGCATATCCGGTCTACATGTGTTTTGTGGATTTGGAGAAGGCATATGACCGGGTCCCCATGTGAAGGAGTTTAAGTATCTCGGGGTCTTGTTCACAAGTGAGGGGAGGACGGAGCAGGAGATCAGCCGGAGAATCGGAGCAGCAGGAGCGGTATTGCAGTCACTGTACCGCACTGTGGTGACGAAAAGAGAGCTGAGCCAGAAGGCAAAGCTCTCGGTCTTCCGAGCAATCTTCGTTCCTACTCTCACCTATGGTCATGAAGTGTGGGTCATGACCGAAAGAATAAGGTTGCGGGTACAAGCGGCCGAAATGAGTTTTCTCAGACGGGTGGCTGGCATCTCCCTTAGAGATAGGGTGAGAAGTTCGGTCACCCGGGAGAGACTTGGAGTAGAGTCGCTGCTCCTTCGCTTGGAAAGGAGCCAGCTTAGTTGGTTCGGGCATCTAGTACGGATGCCTCCCGAGCGTCTCCCTAGGGAGGTCCTCGCTGCACGTCCCACTGGGAGGAGACCCCGGGGCAGACCAAGGACCAGATGGGCGGAGTACATCTCCACACTGGCCTGGGAACGCCTCGGGATCCCCCAGGAGGAAGTTGCTAATGTTGCTCAGGAGAGGAAAGTCTCGAGCTCTCTGCTGGAACTGTTGCCTCCGCGACCCGACTCCGGATAAGCAGTTGAAGATGGATGGATGGATGGAACTTTCCAGGAAGAGAAAGGCAGCAGTTTTTATTAGCTTGTAGCTTGGAATCGATCAATGATGTCATTGGTAGGCCGGTTTCTGAACTGTCTGTACAGCCCACCAATGAGATGCAGAGTGAGTGGATAGAAATGATGCCATCTTATAAGTAGCATTAGTGAGGACCAATTATATGAAGGTACAGTAAGGTTGAAAATGGGTGAAATGCTCCAAAACTCGAAAACTTGTGAAATGGGACATTCTGCATAATGAGTACTTTCTACTTTTGGTACTTTAAGTACGTACTTTTGTACTTTTACTCAAGAACATTTTGAATTCCGGACTTTTACTTGTACCAGAGTAGTTCTACATTGCAGTATTGATACTTTTACTTCAAGTTTTCAAAACTGCATCAAAACTCTCATGTGTCCATTTATGGTGTGCAGAGTATATAGTTGTCAGCCCTGTGTGTGTGTGTGTGTGTGTGTGTGTGTGTGTGTGTGTGTGTGTGTGTGTGTGCGTGCGTGCGTGCGTGCGTGCGTGCGTGCGTGCGTGCGTGCGTGAAATACTCTTTTACAAGTAAAAGTCCCATAATTTTAGCTGAAATTTTTACTTGACTAAACGTGCAAATGAATTGGCATCAAGATATACATTACCAAACGTGAAGGTACTAATATGCAAACTATCCCATTTCAGAAGTTTTTCAAAAGGTTTCGAATATAGCCAACCGACAATGTGAGCTTGTAGACTGGATATTTTCAAATATATGAATATAAAATGTATTGGTTTGTTACTTTTTGTAATAGTAATCACAAAAAAGTAACTTGTACCATAAGTTTTCAAATAAGTGTTGTGGAGAAAAAAGTGTTATATTTGTCTCTGAGATGTAGTGGTAGTACAAGTTTAAACTATTGAAAAATGGACATATTCAAGTAAAGTAAATATGCCTTGAAACTGTACTTAAGTACACTACTTGAGTAAATGTACTCCACCACTGCTTTCTCCACAGCCTAAACTCAGCACACAACGAGGCCAGTAGCAGCAAAACGCAGTCTCCCTTGGTTACCACATCATTGGAGTGGATAACATCAAAGGTGACAAAAAAATCGAATTGGCTGAAAGTATGAATAAAATATCAGAAACCTTGAAACACCTTACTTCAACTGTTTACGTTTTTCTTCTTTTTCCCCCCGTAAATGAAATACCTACTCCATCATACAAGAGTGTTGCACAGAAGTAGTGAACATAGCCCTCTAGCTCACAGCGGCTATTTTCACGACCTTGTTTTACAATAATAAAAAGGAACGGGTTTAGACATACAGTACATGGTTTCCTGCCCGACCCTGACGGTATTCAGAACTGCCACCGTGGATGTGTGTTCACTTTCAAACTGTACTACAGGTTATGATTAAAACTGAACGCTTCTCTCTTTGACGCTGGGAAGAATAAATACAACGGAGGTCCAAGCCCTAGCGGCTGCTTGATCAATAAGTGAGGTTCTCTGATCTCAGAGCTGCTTCCAGGCGGCTGTGTGAGGAGCAGGCCACCAGGTGATTCTCTAAAGTCTGATTGGATGTGCTGCCTTTAAAGGCCAGCTCAGATGAAAGACTCACGAGACAAAAAATGTCAGCAGTGTGAACTAGAGCAGTGATTCTCAACCTGTGGGCCGGGGACCACTGGTGGGTCTCCAGGGTATTGCAAGTGGTGCACACTAAAATGTTATCATTAACATTTTTGTGTTTAATGATAATCTAACATTAGTAATAAAAAAAAAGGGGGGGGGGAAGAAAAGTCAAGGTATTTTTTTCTTTAAAACATTGACAATTGTTTTTCTTTGTGATACAAATGAAGAGGATTTTAAAGTATACTATACGTTAGTTCCATTGATGCAGGTCAGAACACAATAGATTGATTCACCATTAAAATAAACATGCTCTGAAAAAGCACACGGCCCACCCATCTGACGGAGCACGGATCTCCACCAGGCCAGGTTGCCTACCCAGGGATGTGACAGTCATGGGGTGCAGCCGTCAGGAAGTAGAAATAAAAATGAAAAATAGAGTAACTGAAAGCAGTTTTGGAGGTTCTAGAGGCCATTCAACAATTTGGGGATGGTTGGATTTGGCGGCAGAGGCTCAGGGTGGCCGGATGGGAACCGCAAAGGTTCCCAGTTCGATCCCGGGCTCCCCCAGAGCTAGTGTCGAAGTGTCCTTGAGCAAGACGCTGAACCCCTAATTGCTCCCGATGAGCAGGTTGGTGCCTTGCATGGTTTCCTTCCGCCATCGGTGTGTGAATGGGTGAATGTAATGCACGATCTATGTAAAGCGTTTTGGATAAAAGCGCTATATAAATGCACCATTTACCATTTTGGGATTTTGCATTCAGGATATTATGGCTTTTTGGTTTTTGTCTCGCCCCCCTAGCGACCGGAGGTCCCATGGCGAGACTAACCGACAATAAGTCCCGTCTGTGGTCTGATCTTCTAAAAAGCAAGTTAAAGGAGTAGTTAACTCAAAACTAGTTCACACTGAGCTCCTACCGGAGACCAAAAACTCGGGCCCGGGTCCACATGCCAGATGCTGTGATTAGTGTAAAAACTGCCATTCCTGGGAATGGAACAGTGATCCATTCGGAATGGAACAGTTGTACGTCTGGAAGAGGTTATCTGGCATACAAATCATGTGTACTCTGTGCAATGTGAAGGCTCACCGTACCAAAACAAGGAAGTGGACTGCTATTCATATATCATTATATCATTATACCATGCGAGTGACACATTATTTTACCTAGGTTATTATACCTTCTGATAGTTCTACTTGAATGATGACATGAAATAATACTTGTACAACTTGTATCTATTCTTGTTACTACTTGTATCTCTTTCTGTCTCTCCTCTGTCTCTCCCTCTCTCTCTCTTCTTCCCCCCCGACACGGTCGAGGCAGAAGTTCCCCACCCTAGAGCCTAGGGTCTGCCTGACGTTTCTTCCAGTTAAGGGGGAGTTTTTCGTTGCCACTGTCGCAAAATTGCTTGCTCAGGGTGGGACTGTCGGGTCTCTTCTCTACATGTAAAGTGTCTTGAGACAACTTGTTGTGATTTGACACTTTAATAAAATTGAATTGAATTGAATTGAATTGAAATAATAACAAAATATTTTTAGATGGGGGGTCCGTTGCCAAATACATATATATATATATATATTAGGGGTGGGACGATATGGGTACCTCACGATACGATATATATCACGATATTAGGCCCACGATAACAATATATATCACGATATTCGACGATATTCGATATATTGCGATATCACGATATTCAATATATATTGCAAGAAATTTCAACAACGATATATCACGATATCTGAAAATATCGATATATTGCGATATCACAATATATTGCATGAAATTTCACCAACGATATATCACGATAGTCCTTCATTCATAGTTCCGTCATTCAATTCATAAACACATAAAATAGCACCAAACAGTTCAAAATCATCATTACACAAATACAGAGTAGGAAAAATAACGTATCACAAACTTTAAAAAAAAAGAAGAAAAAAAAAAGATTTTTTTTTAATATCGATATTTTTCGGCAGTATATCGATTAGTTATCGCTGGAGAAAGTATCGCGATATATTGCGATATCGATATATCGTCCCACCCCTAATATATATATATATACAAAGATTTGCAACAAATGTTCACGATAAAAAAATAAATGGCAGACCTACAAGCTCGTAGCGCGGCACTCAGTGAATATATGTATATGTATAGTGAATTGCAGTAATATAAGCGGGAGGAGATGAGGGCATGAATAACTTTTTCCAGGTCGTGGGTTGATAGAAAGGTTTTTATTTTTGCCTGTCTCATTTGGAAGAAGGCTCCTTTGAGAATTAAGCATTAATTTGTTTGTCAAATTTGAGGGCCGAGTCTAGGAGTACACCCACATTTTTGACATGTGGTTTGCATATCAGCGGGCCAAGGGAGGTGATGTAATATTTCTTTTGTGTGGGGAGCCAAAGAGCATGATTTCAGTTTTATTATCGTTTAGCATGAGAAAATTGTCTGACATCCAGGTTTTTATATCGGTGAGGCAATCTAACAGGGGATCCAGTGAGTGTGTATCATCCGGTTTGAGGAGGACATACAGCTGTGTGTTGTCAGCATAAAGGTGAAAAGAGATGCCGTGTTTTTTCATAATGGAACCCAGGGAGAGCATGTATAATGAAATAAGGATGGGACCCATGATTGACCCCTGGGGGACCCCGCAGGATAGGGGGGCGGAGGAGGAAGAGGCGTTGCCAAGTTCAACTACAAAAGATCTTTCTGCCAGGTATGACTCAAAGACTCACGAGACAGGTATGATCAACTGTGTCGAACGCAGCGCTCAGGTCGAGCAGCACCAGGATGCGCACAGTCGCCTGAGCCTACAGTCAAAAACAGGTCATTTGTGACCTTTAGGAGTGCGGACTCTGTGCTGTGGAGTGCTCGAAATCCGGACTGGAAGACCTCAAGGGATGCATTATTATCCAGGTAGGATTGTAATTGGGAGAGAACAACCTTCTCAAGGACCTTGGACAAAAACGGTAACTTAGAGAAGGGTCTAAAGTTGGCTGGGACTGTGGGGTCAAGGCTTGGTTTCTTGATTATGGGTTGATGGCGTGTTTGCAGTATGACGGACACTTCCTGAGCTGAGGGAACTGTTGATGACTGACAGGACACTAGGACCCAGGCTTTCAAAGGCCTCCTTAAAGGGGCGAGAGGGAAGAATGTCAGATGAGCAGGTTGTGGGTTTCATACTGTATGTGTACCGATATCTAGAGCTCAACCTAATAACTCCAAATCTACCCTTCGGTCCAGGGACGATGCACATAGATAGATAGGTGTAAATCACTCAACAACTTCGACAACACGAATACTGCCTTTTGAAAATGTATTAGCACACACACTTTCACACAAAAACACACATGTTAACTAAACTAAACTAAACTATCACTTGGTACAGTATTTGCTATTACCTCAGCCAGCCCAAGAGACACTTAAAATGGGTGCTAACGGCAACACGAGTAGTAGATGTGTTGTAGCAGCAGTAGTAGGTTATCTAACTGAAAAACACAACCACACGAAAGAAAATACCATTAATAATATGAAAACATGCATAAATAAACTAACAACAAATATGTGTACAATAAAAGAGTTTTTCACACAGAATGATCACTTTTCGTGCACAATTGCCTTACCAGCTCTCAATCTACGTGCAAACGCTCTCTCACGCTGCGATGGAATGAAACTTGCTGGTCAAAACAACTCTTATGCAAGAACACATGTGGAACTCTCGTACCAAAACACACATAAGTTTCAATTAAATAAGGACGTTTCTCTTATACTAAACTTAATGGAATAATTCCCATAAAAAAGTATCCCTGAGTTTACACATGCCCCCAGGGTCCAAAACCCCAAAGAAAATATGTAAAGGCAGTAAACACGACAAACAAAGTATTTACAACAACAATCATGACGTCATAGCAGCGGAGAAGAAAAAGACCCCTTCTCTCCTCTAGAGGTCACTCGCTACCAGCTTAACCCTTGCATGCCGGTGAATGTTTGTAAACAATAGAATATATAAAATGGTCGGAAAGACCCTATAAAACTACACACCTCCCACTTGGGCTATGGATTGTGTCAATCTAATAGGCCATACAAATGGGAGCATACAAGTCTTTTATAAAATAGATAAAATAAAAGGTTAGGTCCATATCCGCAGCACGCAATCCGTTCATTATGAACCGTTTGGAAGGGAACAATGTTCGCTGAGTCCAACGCATCCGTTCATTATGAACCGTATGGAAACAGCATCCGAGCACGAAGAACAGAAAATAAAGTTATCATTGTCATGTCTCCATCTTTCTCTGAAAAGACTATAACTAAATTATACCTGCTCCTCCACTGGGATCAAAACCACCAACCTCCGCACGTCCCTGCGGAGGAAGGTAGTGGGACAAGGCACGCCGTCCTTCTTCACCTGAGACCAGCAGATGGGAAGGCTGTGACATGTTTGCACCTCCACGTCCCGGACAACTCCCTTGGAGTCAGGGAATGCCTTCACGACGCGGCCCAGCCGGAACCGACCTCGCAGTGCATTTTGGTCCGCCACCCACACCAAATCACCCACGGCGACATTCCGGGCCGGAGTATGCCACTTTTGGCGGATGAAGAGATGAGGACCCGCCAACTGGCTCCACCGCTTCCAGAACCTGTCCACTTCGATCTGGACCGCCCGAAGCCTACTGAAAGGGAAAGAAGGAAACTCGAATCCCAGGTTATCACCCCTGGGCCCCGCCCGCCCCAGTAACAATGAGTTTGATGTAATAACCTCCACCCCCTCGTCTTGGACCTGTGCTCTAGCCCCAATAGGCCTCTCGTTGGCCAGGTTAGCTGCTAGATAAAGTAGAGTTTGGAACTCCAGAGTGGTCAGATTCCCTCCCTCATCAACGCTACCCAAAGCCCTCTTTAAAATGCGAACGGCCGCCTCTGCTTTCCCATTTCGATGCGGTGAGTCCGCAGGACTAAACCCCCACACCCAATCAGTCCCAGCTACAGCCGCCTTGTTTTGGACACTGTCTTTGTCAATGCCCGCAAGGAAACTGTATAGGTCATCCAAAGCAGGTTGGGCCCCCACGAAGTTAGTCCCCCTGTCCGACCAAAGTTTCGCAGGATGGCTCCTCAGAGCTGTGAACCGCTGGTAGGTCATCAGAAAGCCCTCTGTGGAGAGGTCCTCTACCTGGTCTGCATAGATCGCCCGCGAAGCCATACAGCTGAAGACCACTCCCCAGACTTTCTTCTTTTACAGCATCTCTGACGGTGTATGGCCCGAACAGGTCCAGTGTGGTGTACTGGAAGGGAGCTGCTGGGCTCGTGCGCACAGACGGGAGATCACCCATCACTTGAGAGCTCAATTTAGCTCTCACTTTTCGGCAGTACACGCAACAGTCTATCACTCTCCGGGCAACTCTGGGGCCCTGCATCACCCAGGCTTTCTGTCTCATTCGGAGGAGGGTTCCAGCAACCCCCTCGTGGTTGGCACGATGAGCTTGCTCAGCGAGGAGGGTGCTGACCCGCACTCCGTACGGAATTAAAGGAACCCCCGGCCGCTCCAACTCCACGGACTGAACACGACCGTGGCACAGCAAGAGTCCTGTCTCTTCCTCTTTTCTCACAACGAGCCGCTCCAGTGTTGTTGTGGGAAAGGACACACCAGCTTGGGCAGCGAGGCATAAGTCCTGAAACGCAGCTGTGCGCTCCTTAACTGTCAGTACTGCCTCCCACTGTGCTTGATTGCCGGTCCTGCCGAGCAACCAGGTGTGCACTGCTCTGCGGACGTATCCCACGGCACCACAGAGCTTGGACAAAGACCCACACCTATTCAGGTCCATTAGGTCCACCAGAGCCTCCCCCCAAAGTCTCTCTACATTGACGCTGGCTGGCCCCGCAGGAGGCACAGTAGCAGCGCCTGGTGGCAGCCCCACAGAAGGCGCAGCAGCAGCACACGATGGCAGCCCCACAGCTGGGGAGGTGCCGCCTGGTGCAGCTAGTTTCAACGCCTGGGCTCTGGTTACAACAGCTGTGAATGCCTTCCTCTGCAACGCACTCACTTTCTCCCTGGCCTCGAAAGCCACCTCGGCTGCTGACTTCATGGGCCACTCTTCGACCGGCAGGGACAAGAACTTAGGGCCTCTCTGCCACCGGGATCTCCGTCAAGCTCCTCCGGAGAGCACCCCCGCGTGACAAGATCCGCAACATTTTCCTCCCCAGGAATCCACCACCAGTCAGTTACGGGCCCAGCATTCTGAATCTCACCGACCCGGCTGACGAAGAAGGTCTGGAACCCATAGCTCTCCCTCTGAATGGCCCCGAGCACTGTTTGGCTGTCCACAAAGTGGAACCACCTCTCCACCTCCACACGGCCCTGCTTCAGCACGTACTCCTTCAGCCGGGAAGCGAAAAAAAAAAAAAAAAAAAGCAGATCTCCGCCCTGACTGCCTCGCCTCTCTGGTCCAGCGGAGCTAACTTGGCCTTGGACTCCACCAGCCGGGACTGTACTCCGCTTTTAGTCTCCCAGCGGAGATAAAGTACTGCCCCATAAGAGTCTATGCTCCCGTCAGAAAATGCTATTCCCCACGGTTTGCCCACCCAGCCGGGAGGAGTAATACTCAGAGGGAAAGTGACAGTGCTTAGCCTAGAGTACTCCTTAAAAAGTTCGATGGCCTTTCCGCGGAGATCGTCAGACAGCGGCAAATCCCAGGTGTCTTTGGTTAGAGTCCCAGCCTCTTGAAAGGCTCTCCTAACTAAAATAACTCCCTTTTGTTTCAGTGGAGTTGCCAGTCCAATGGGGTCATACAGCGCAGCTACCTGGCTCAGCAGCTCACGACGAGTGAGAGGATCCGGTGTCTTCATGTCGACGTCCTCCTCAGCAAAGTCTTCCTCTGAGCGCATCCCCTTCTTCCTCCTCGAAAAGTTGATGGCAACCATGATGAAGAGGCTGTCTTCCGCCACATGATATCCAACTCCCAGGGCCTTGTTGTCTTCCTCCCGTAGCTGGTTAGGCAAAACAATAATCCCGGGACTGGCTGGCTTCGCTTTTCCCCTCCCACTCTGACCAGACCGCACCGAGGGCTTGAGGTAGAAACCCCCGGTTGCGAGAATGGCGTCAACCCCTGTTAATATTTCACTTAGTCTCTGGGGGTTGTTATGAGATAGGATAATATCATCCACATAAGCGTTCTCCACGATACTGCTCCGTTCGTCCACTTTGTCAGCAAACTGAGGCAGGTTGGCGGTCTCGCGCATGGCAACCTGATCAATACAACCAGCCGGTTTGTCGCCCATGTTCACCCGCACCACTGCATAGTCCTCCAGAACGTTAGCGGGAGAATCCCTCCATAGGAACCGGTGCAAGTGTACTTCCCGGTCCTCCAGCCACACGGAATTGTACATTTTTGACACATCTCCTATGGCAGCGTGCTCTCCCTCCCTGAAGCGGAGTAGCACTCCTAGAATAGGATTCAGCACGTCGGGGCCCTTCAGCAGTATGCTGTTCTGAACTCCTGGCTACTGTCCCAGACTATTCTGACAGGCGTGGTGACAGAGTGTGGATTGGATGCCATCAAATGGTTAACCCACCACACCGGTCCGTCCCAATTGTCCATCACAGCCTTTGACAGTTTCACTGCTGCCCCCCTTTTGACCATGTCGTGCACCTGACTCGCGTAGGCCTCCTTCCACTTAGGATCCCTCACGAGGCGCTTTTCGGTCCTCAGAAACGCCGCCTCCACAGCTCTCCTATTGTTGGGCAGAGTAGCAGGGTCCTCTCTCCAGGGGTAGCTAGTGTCCCAGTGTGACTTGTCGCTGTGAGCGTCATTCTGCTTGAATGTCAGCCCACTTCTGACGATTTCATGCTCTCTCTCATCAGAAAGTGACATCTCCTTTCCCCCAGGAGCACACTTGCCACAGCGGCACCCCCCGCACAGAGGATTGCAGGCAGCGCCAATACTGTCCCACTGCATCCACTTGATGACGTCCGCGTTGCTTGCTGCCGTGGTCTTGACTCCCACGCTGCTCTGCACTGGGCTGATTCGGAGGACTTCGACCCTCACAGCCTCTGCTCTCATTGTGCAGGCAGTGTGAGTCCTTGACTGACAGGAGGCCAACCCCACACTCTCTGATAATCCAGGATGCACGCCACTGACAGTCTTTCCCAACGGCCCCTCCCACAGTACAAGATCGCCGCACCTCATCAAACGCTGAGGTGCCAAACAACCCTCTCTGGCACTTATCAGCATGTCCACCTTCTGCGGGCGCCTCAACTCACCCGGCTTGACAGCTCCTGGGAAAGACTTTTCCAAACTTTTTGAGTCCACAGTATAGTCTATTCGAGCAATCTCCTCCAGCCCATAACAAACCATGTCGTGGCTCTGCAAGGTCCCCTTCATGTCCACTTTGAGAGACACAATGTATTTCCTCGTGTCCACAGTTGTCTCCATCCCCCCCACACCATGCACCACCAGCGTGACAGGCTCACCCACAAGCCCGAGATCTGCTGCTGCCTGGTGTGTGAGGTAGTTAGTGTCAGAGGCGAGATCAATTAGGGCCCCCATCCAGTCCCCTCTCCTAGTCGTGACATCGACCAGCATCATGAGAACTGGATGCTGTTCACAGCTGTCCAATGTGTCCTCGCACACTGCTGCCGCTTTGTTAGTTATGGCCTTGTAAACACCTTTCAGTTGCTCCGGTGTCAGGCCTAGCTCCGCAAGTGTGGCTCCTGCTGAACGGTTGGACCCCGAGGCTCTCTTCCCTCCTCCCTCTGGACCCCTGCTCTCGCAGTATTTCCCTTTGCAGTGACCCCTCTTGCAGTGTCGCTAGGCACAGTGTCTCTGTTGGGGCGCGCTTTGAGGCATAAGAAGTAGTGATGATCCGGGGGATTATCCCCCCTCTTGCACTCTTTATTGCGGCACAAAAAGTTCCTCTTACACGCTCCCTCGTGAAGATCCAGACATTTGTAACAGGCTTTCACCTTCCTCGCATGGTTACGCCTGTCCGAAGCATTAGCCTCTCTAAAAGTCTTACAGCGGTACACTTGGCCTGTATGCCCCCTTTGTCCACACAAATCACAGGTGCCCTGTGCGGAGCTGCCATTAGAGTCACTCACCGTCGCTCTAGTGAATGACAGCTTCTCCTGCTGTCTGTCCCCCGCTCTGTCTCCCTGCTTGTCGCGGGAATGCGGGTCACCCGTCCTGGCGGTGCCCGGTTTCCTTGGCTGCAACTGTTCCCTCCGCAGTAAAACAGTTTTCTGGTCCGCCAAGAACTGCATTAGTGTATTGAACAAGTTCCCCTGATGGACCCCGTTGGCAGCGTCGCACTGGAAAAGTAGCCACCTGTCTAGCATATTGTCCGGTAATTTACTCTCCAGTGACGAGAACACGAGACGATTCCTCATAACGTCCTCACAGTTCAAATCCTCTAAGTCCATCAATGCACTTTCAATAGCGTCGATTAAAAGTAACGCCTCTTTCGGTTGGTTATTACGCACGGAGGGCATGTCCTGTAACTCCATTACAATCTCGTTAGCAATTTGAGACACATTACCGTATCGACCGTCCAGCACTCGAAAAACGTCCTCCGAGCTTCTGTACCGCGCCAGTTTGAGCTCCCGTTTCACCGCGTCAGTGGCACTATCCAGCAGGTGAAACAGGCGTAGGTCACGGGATCCAGTCGGTTCGGCCAGTCTTTGTAATGTGTCCCAATTCTCCCTCCAGCGGTAATATTCCCTTCTCACTCCACTAAACTTGGGCAGATTCAGCGGTGCTAGTGCAAACCGAGGCGCCGCTGCAGCACTCGTACCGTGCTGTGACACAGCAGATGATCGCCACGTATCACCACTGTCCGGCGGCCGTTTAGAGTCCC
The DNA here is from genome assembly GCF_963280865.1 of Gymnoscopelus braueri. Lineage (NCBI taxonomy): Eukaryota > Metazoa > Chordata > Actinopteri > Myctophiformes > Myctophidae > Gymnoscopelus > Gymnoscopelus braueri. The sequence continues at coordinate 32,455,772 of NC_137625.1, read as the reverse complement.
CAAAATCCGGCGGTAATCCGCGCTGGTTTCGGTGATTTGCTGGTAAAAGGCACAAATTGAGAAATTAAGCTCCCATGCTGCAGTTGAGACGTATCCACACGCGGTGTGGCTACGCTCCCCGGACCGCCTCCTGAAGCCCCGGATAAGTCCACTAACGCACCGTCGACGCTCCGTGCGTCACCGCTGCTGCCTGCTGGTGCAGACTGAACCCCCATGGCACTGATATTCCTACTCGAATCCGGTACTGATCCAACTGCAGCCAATGTACTCAATGTCTTACTCGTTTTGTCCTTATAGTCCATGCAAACGTTCCGCATACCAACCACCTCAAGATCAGGGGCGAAAGGGGAAAAGGGCGTCATAAATTCCACCAAATGTCCGTATTTATTCTCCAAATCGTCCCGCATCGATCTCCGAGCTCCGGGAGTGAAGTTGTCCACCGACGCTATGTCGCGCTCACACTCGTCAACAGCCTGCTTAACGCGATCCAGCCGAAAATCAAACTGGCTTGACAAGTGCATTTTCCACACAGCCTCCCTCAGCTGTTTGGCTGCTTCGTCCACCTTGTCGCCACTCTCTTTCAACCTCCCGTGCACCGCCGCTACTTCCCCTGTATTGTCCCCTGTCGCATCAGGGTCCTCCAATGCTTCCACATAATCGCTACTAGTGTCCATTAAAATGTCAAAATCATCCTTAAGTGCCGTTATGTTAGCGGTCATTTCAAGCTCGGTCATCTTGTCTAGACTAAGATTGACTTTCGTTAGCCGTCTGGACATTGTTCCTTGCGCCACAGAGCGTCTCTTTTTTAGTCCAGCTAAAAGTGCGTCCACCATAACGGCAATGGGATGGTTAGCAGTTACAGGAAACAAGGGAACATAGTCTATAGGTGCTCCTCCTGGAGGAATTTAAAGCAATGCTAACAAAGTCTTATGGCGCCCCCTGCTGGTGGTTTTAGGTCGGTGCCTCCTTACCGTCCCTAACTCCTTCCGGGTCAGCGGCCAGTCGCTCCTGCGTCACGTGATGTGATGTTTCACTAGTTAGCATTAGCACAGTGTCTAGCATAGCAACTTAGCTTTCCTCCAGCGCTAGGTAGCATGCACAATCTAGCTTAGCAAAACAATCGTCTCATCGTCCGACAACAGCACACAGTCTAATGCAACAATCACACATTGCACAAAGCACACATTTCTTTGATGATGAATGCTTTGGTGATTGTTGTCGGCCAGCCGAGCGCGTCCTCCTCTCGGACTGGTTCGCAGCACCGCGTAGACAGCTCTTTTGGTGAAACAGCTGGCTCTCCCGCGCGTCCTTGACGTTGCTTGTCCGACTCGGAACCGAACTCCCTCCCGCCTCGTGGGGGTTGGTTTGGCGTCGAGCTGGGCAGGGGTGATGACGTTTCGCCTCTCCCACGACGAGCCTCCGTCGACACGAGATCCACGACGTTGAGCTAGCCTAGCCACTCCTCACATGAAAGGCTACTCCGATAACAACACCAATCTCCGTACTTTCCTCGTCGCACGGGCTGGCTGTTAAATAACTGTACCGATATCTAGAGCTCAACCTAATAACTCCAAATCTACCCTTCGGTCCAGGGACGATGCACATAGATAGATAGGTGTAAATCACTCAACAACTTCGACAACACGAATACTGCCTTTTGATAATTTATTAACACACACACTTTCACACAAAAATACACATGTTAACTAAACTAAACTATCACTTGGTACAGTATTTGCTATTACCTCAGCCAGCCCAAGAGACACTAACTCTCCTTAAAATGGGTGCTAACGGCAACACGAGTAGTAGATGTGTTGTAGCAGCAGTAGTAGATTATTTAACTGAAAAACACAAAACCACACGAAAGAAAATACCATTAATAATATGAAAACATGCATAAATAAACTAACAACAAATATGTGTACAATAAAAGAGTTTTTCACACAGAATGATCACTTTTCGTGCACAATTGCCTTACCAGCTCTCAATCTACGTGCAAACGCTCTCTCACGCTGCGATGGAATGAAACTTGCTGGTCAAAACAACTCTTATGCAAGAACACATGTGGAACTCTCGTACCAAAACACACATAAGTTTCAATTAAATAAGGACGTTTCTCTTATACTAAACTTAATGGAATAATTCCCATAAAAAAGTATCCCTGAGTTTACACATGCCCCCAGGGTCCAAAACCCCAAAGAAAATATGTAAAGGCAGTAAACACGACAAACAAAGTATTTACAACAACAATCATGACGTCATAGCAGCGGAGAAGAAAAAGACCCCTTCTCTCCTCTAGAGGTCAATCGCTACCAGCTTGCCGGTGAATGTTTGTAAACAATAGAATATATAAAATGGTCGGAAAGACCCTATAAAACTACACAATATGAGAAACAATGTTTGACAGACAGGGAAGGGAGAGTGGCGTGAACTGACATAAGGTGGCACTCGGGATGGGGGGAGTGTAGTATATAATGTAGCTATGCACGCACGCAGGCAGGCAGGCAGGCAGGCACGCACGCACGCATGCACACGCACACACACACACACACACACACACACACACACACACACACACACACACACACACACACACACACACACACACACATACACTGACAGTGGCGAAAACACATGTCACCTGGCAGCCTGGCAGACAAAGAATATCACGGACTGCTGATTAGTGACATATTATTGAGGAAGACAGAGGAAACATGAAGAGGAAAGGGTCGAGGAAAGGTGCATGGTGTCTTTGTGAAAGGTGCATACTGGTACACACATTATCAACGTGGCAACAACTGCACGTAAAGTGGTGTGTGCATACTTCTCATGTGTATGTGGTTTATACATTTGGCCCCAGGTGAGGTATGGTAGTATTTGTAGCTATACAGATTTACAGCAACTGCCAAGACTAAAATATCCTTTATCCACTTGGAATCTTTAGAGGGATACCAGACTAACTTGCAGCTGGTGGTTGTCCAATGTCGGCCAAAAATGACTTAATCACAGATTCAGACAGCTCACATACTGTACTTGGTGTCTATCATTCACCAATAATCAGAATTGAAATCGTCATGAATGAAAATGATACAGTACATTGATATCAAATATCAAATATCATGCACATGCATACATACATACATACATACATGCATACATGCATACATGCATGCATGCATACAGGCAGGCAGGCAGGCAGGCAGGCAGGCAGGCAGGCAGGCAGGCAGGCAGACAGACAGACAGACAGACAGACAGACAGACAGACACTGATGTAAACAGTAGACCAACTTGATGCCACATCTTTAAAAAAATGTGTATTCCTGCTACCATAGCAACGGAGATGTGTGAGTAAATACTCTGACCAATCAGCACACAGAGGTGACACATCATCTTGGGAGAGTTTGGGGATATAAATAATCATGTCAGTGCTACTGTCCTATTAGTGGAGTTGCACATGTAGTGAGATATCAATATTTTAACTTACAGTTCCAGCATCAAACTGAAAGAGGATTTCTCAACGGTTTGAGTCTATATCACAAGTAGGACGCGCGAACGCGGGAAGCGAACGCAAAAAACGAAAAAAATCTGAACTTACAGTTTCACCAGCATCAAAGTGAAAGAGGTTTTTCTCCACAATTTGAGTCTACACTAAAGTGAAAATGTCTCGCAGATATGATTCCAGAACAACCATTTTCTCCCCTGAAGGACGCTTATACCAGGTGGAATACGCCATGGAAGCAATTGGCCATGCTGGAACATGTCTGGGGATTCTGGCAAAGGATGGCGTCGTGTTAGCCGCAGAGAGACGCAACGTCCACAAACTGCTTGATGACGTTATCTTCTCTGAGAAGATTTACAAGCTTAACGAGGACATGGCTTGCAGTGTTGCTGGAATTACATCAGACGCTAATGTTCTCACAAATGAGCTGCGACTAATTGCACAGAGATACGTGTTGCAGTACGGGGAGCCTATTCCCTGCGAGCAGCTGGTGACACACCTGTGCGACATCAAACAGACCTACACACAGTTTGGAGGCAAGAGACCGTTCGGTGTGTCCCTGCTCTACATGGGCTGGGACAAACACTACGGATTCCAGCTGTACCAGAGCGACCCCAGTGGCAACTATGGAGGCTGGAAGGCCACCTGCATCGGTAACAACAGCGCCGCCGCAGTGTCCATGCTGAAGCAGGAGTTCAAAGAAGGAGAGACGACGCTGGCCGCAGCGTTGGCCCTGGCCGTCAAAGTCCTCAACAGGACCATGGACGCCAGCAAGCTCTCGGCGAACAAAGTGGAGATCGCCACCCTGACGCGCGAAGACGGCAAGACAAAGATCAAGGTGCTGAAGCAGACGGACGTGGAGGAGCTTATCAAGAGGCACAACGCAGAAGGGGCCGGAGCAGAGCGCATACCTCCACAAGAAAGTGAGGCCAGTCTATGATGCTGTCTACTATGATGTCAGTACTATGACGTACGACATCTCCATGTTTGGGCACGGTTTCAACCCAATCCAACCTCAATTGTCTTCCAGTATGAAACTAGAGTTCTAAAATGGGCAAAAGTTTCTACCCAATCCAACCTCAAGTGTCTTCCGGTATAAAACAAAAGTTCAGAAAAGTAAAATAATTTTCACAACATGAAAAATGGAAATGTGGCACTTATAGCCCCTGACGGCCCGGTTATTCTGCAAGGCTGCCAGGCCTTTGCTTTGCCCAAGGCGTGGCGGGGATAATCAAGAAAGAGAAGAATCCGTTCTTCCATTATTGCTCTGAGATAATATGATAAATATGTGTTCTCTTAGTACAGTATTGCATATAAATAGTCTGGGACATTGAGGCCACTCTCATAATAATTGGTACTCACTAATGCTCATTATAAGATGGCACCATTTCTGTCTACTCACTCTGTTTCAGAGGAGGGCTGTGGACAGTTCGGAAACCTGACTACCAGTGACATCATCGGTAGGCCGGTTTGGTAATTTCAAACACAATCTCTTTATACTTTTTATTGTATTTCTTTGCCAGACCCAAGGGATCGGCCTACACAAGGCTTTGTCGGTCGGTCGTTCGGTCTGTCCCTCTTTTCCTGTCCTGTCCCTCTTTTCCTCTGCACACACGTCATGCGAAGTCCGGCCATTCAGATTTCAACCACTAGGGGTCTGGCAGTACCAGGTCTCCTGGTTCCCTTGTTAATTAATGCAAGAACAACGACTTCTATTTCAGCATGCTAACTTTCAGGAAGAGAAAGCCTGTTTCTATTCTCTTGGAATGCCCATTGATGATGTCATTGGTAGGCAGGTTTCTGAACTGTCCAAAGCCCACCAGTGAGATACAGAGTTCAATACAGTTCCACTGAGAGACTGAGCAAGCTGTCATTCCTTACATTCCTCACCTACTGTATCAACTCAATCAATCACCTCATTCGGTCTCGTTCCAAAAAGGACTGCTCCTCTTCCCTTCTCACTCATGCATACTTTTTAGGTCACCCACCACCTCCCCGACACACACATTTATCTTTGTTGCATTGCTTTAATATGGTAAATAAATGAAGAATCCAAAAACAAAGACAATACTTGGATTGAAAAAGATAGGGGACGGGGTCCATATATTAACAATAGTAAAACTATGTCAAAAGTCTGTTTATAAAGTACAACACAGCTCTCAGAGTATAATTAGTGTCTATCCAGTTTGTGTCGTCATTACATTCAAAACACCATATTTTGTACTTTATTTACGCATTTTTTCTCAAACTCTGTTTACTTACCTTACTGAATGTTTCTTTCTCCATCCCGAGAAATGGGATGGTGGGCCAAGCGTCTTTTACACAGCATGCTATGAAACTTGAAGTGCCTTCAATAATTCAAGGTATAATTTGAATCTCTATCCAGTGACAGCTCATCATTTACTTGACCACTTCCACTCACAGGCTGTAACTTTTGCACTCTGATTGTCACATATTGTTGCAGCTATGTGATTTATCCTCCCCAATTCATCACTATAGGACTACAATTTATGAGAATGTGTTGGCTATCCAGTTACTGTAGCTACCACCTTTCTACTCCCTCAAGTGTACTGTCTGCTGCCGCCGTTGTCGTCAGTCGCACCGTGGCCAGACCAGACCTCCTCTCCCTATATGCTGTAGGCAAGATCTCCTCTTCTCTCCACGCTGTGCCCGTGGACCAGACTTCTTCTCGTCACCACACCGTGGGTCCGAAGAGATCGGACAGACGGACACACAGTGTGGTCACTGTGGTGACGAGAAGAGGTCTGGTCCACAACGGCGGCAGCAGGAAACTGTCTGGTAAGAAGAGCCCGAAGTAGACTGCGGTAACGCGAGCCACCGGCCGTGAACGCCTGGTAAAGTGAGCCCCTGTGCGAATTTTGTTGCGCATCAACTAGTTCAATTACGGTAGAAGCGGCAAAAATAAAATAAAAACACCCAGCCCTGCACCTCCACCGGCCCTTTAAGAAAATGGTCAAGCAAGTGGATTCTACTGGCAGGTGAAATGGAGAGAAAACAAAACCAAAAAGTAAAGGGCGAAGCGGAGAAAGTACGAGCTAAAAAACTGTGTCTGGAGGCTGATGCAGGGAAATGTTTACAAATAACAAAGATGTTTGCCCAGCAGCAGTCTGCTGAAAAAAGTGTTAATGTCGGTCCATAGTGCTGCTGTCAGTGCTAGCACTAGTAGCACCGCTGCTACGGGAGATGTTTCACCCACCGTCGGGGACGTGGTCGTGGATCTTATTCTTGCAGAACCCGGCGCTGTACAGTGCATTATTATCCCCGAGGAGGAGTCAGCACTGACGGATAATATTAATAATGTTGCGGCTGCCGTGGAGGTGGACGATGGAGCCGGAACGGCCCAAGAAGCTTTGGAGAAGTAGGTGATGAAGCAAATACTAGCATAAGAAATGGTGTTGCTGATGTACAAGTTCCTTTTAACACTGTCAGTGACTCAAGCTGCATGTGAGCGAAGCTTTTCCACATTAAAATTAATCAAAAACCGTCTGAGGAGCACAGCATCACAGGAACACATCGAGGCCTTTATGCTGATGGCAATTGAAAAAGAGACTCTTGTGTTTTTGGACAAGGACTGCATCATCGACCTGGTCGCGGAGAAAAGCGCACTGATGCGACTGCTACTCATTCAATAAGGTGGAACATAGCCTACAGTACTAGTTTATTATTCTATTCTATATGCTGCTGTGCGCTGCTGCTGTGCGTCTTTACGCAGTGCAATGTTGGTGTGTGCGTTACAGTGCTTGTGTTGTTGGCCGCCGTGCCCTGCTCTTTGTCTCAGGGTGAATTTGGTTGTAATAGACTAAAGAGTTTAACTATGCGGTGAGGCCTTATTTGATGATGCGTAAAGCCTTATGCTTGATGTGAGTTACGGTGCCTGCAGCCAGTGTTGCCAGGTCGGTTTATTATAAGTTTTCCCCAAGATTTTATTTGAAAATAGCAGATATAATAGCTCACAACGCGTTGCATCGTGATTCGTGACGCGTTGTGAGCTTGTAGGTCTGCTAGTGACTAGATCGCCGTAAAATGGAGCTACTGACGTGACTTGGAGTAATAGTAAAGAATAGGTTCCTATGTATATTCGTGAAATATAAACCTCTACAATGGTTCAATAATAATTAGCATGGATTATTAAAAAAGGAAAACATCTACCATTTTAAATTGGTCTAGTAACTAATCAGGATGCAAAAGCAGCAACCATGCAGAGCTAATTAACAATCAGATTAAATAGTGTTAAGATTTGATGGGATATAAAGTCCTCACTTGTATGTAACACTGTTCTATATGATGTGCAATGTTATGCTTGTGCCACAGTGAGGCGTCAAGGTACAAGGTATAGGATGCATGCCTGCCTCCTATAGCTAATCACAGCTCTATGATTACCACCTGTGTGTGGACCAGTTCACTTCAGTGGAGGCTGTCACCGTTGAGACTGATCAGACCAGATTTAAGCTTTGTGGTAAGCAGGTTATCACAGTAATTTGCTGAGCCTGCAGAAGAGCAGTGGGTTACTGTGAAACATGTTCTAAGATATCTCAAAGGTACTTCAAAAGAAACAGTGAGAAGCTAGGTATACAGGCCTACAGTGATGCTGACTGGGCGTCTGATGTCAGCGACAGGCACAGTACCACAGGATACTGTGTGAGTCTTGGTAATAACAGTTCTCTAGTGTCTTGGAAAACTAGAAAACAGCCTACAGTAGCGCTCTCCACATGTGAGGCGGAGTACATGGCACTGGCTTCAACCATACAGGAGTGTCTATATCTAGAACAGTTACTAGAAGGTATAGATAACTACAAGTACACACAAACATTAGTACATGAGGACAATCAGGGAACAATTGCTCTCGCCAAAAACCCTGTTAACAGAGGAGCAAGCACGTGGACATAAAGTACCACTTTATCAGATCCACTGTGAGTGAGGGGAGATCATTCTGATGTATTGTCCTACAGATGATATGGTTGCTGATATAGGCCTAATGACAAAACCTGTAACTAAATTGAAACTGAAGAAGTTTGGTGCAATTATTTTTGGACGTGTAAGACGGTTTCACATTCACTCTGTATGCTTTTGTTTTGTTTTTGTTTAAGATTACAACAACCTGAGAACAAGTAGGGGTGTTAAAATTTGATGGGATATGTCCTCACTTGTATGTAACACTGTTCTATATGATGTGCAATGTTATGATTGTGCCACAGTCGTCAAGGTACAAGGTATAGGATGCATGCCTGCCTCCTAAAGCTAATCACAGCTCTATGATTACCACCTGTGTTCAGTGGAGGCTGTCACCGTTGAGACTGATGAGTGCAGCCCTTCTAATAAAATATGCCAGGCTTGGCTAAATGGATTCTTATCTCCATCGTGTTTTCTACGAATGCAACGTTAGCTGCAAAACTACAGCTTAACTTAACAAATAGGCTAGCTAAAACGTTTGACAAGCAATAATCAAAATACAACTAACACTATTAAATATTTCGTTTTGTTTTATATATATTTAAAACACACTAGTATTACCGTTGCAATGTTATTTAAACAGCAAAAGTATGGCCAAAAAATAAAGTGAAATGTAAAGTAGAACAAATAAAGTAAAATCAGGCAAAAATATTAATTAAATAACAACCCTAACCTAAACCTAAAACCGAAATAAAGTCACCAAAAACAGAAAAGAAACAACAAAATCCACCAATTACTGCATCAGAGGTGTTGTGAGCTTGTAGATCAGTTATTTTCAAATAGCCAAAGTATATATAGTAGGCCTATATATTGCAATAATAATCAAAATCTACAAAGCAACTAGTAGCTAAAGTTTTCAAATAATTGTAGGGGACTAAAAGTACAATATTTGCCTCTGAGATGTAGTGCAGTATTGAAAATTGGAAATGCTCCAGTTAAGTAAAAACACTTCAACATTGCACTCAAGTACAGTACTTGAGTAAATGTACTTAGTTACTTTACATCACTGATGACATGTACAATTGAAAATCGTTAGGGTTTATGGGGCCATGATTATGACAATGACAATGACATGTAAAGGACAGTAGAGGGAGCCAGAGGTCAATACAGAAATAACTGAACTAATTTTGCTGGACGGAGCCGTGACGGAGCTATTTGGGGGATTCTTTCTTATTTCTTTCTTTCTTTCTTTCTTTCTTTCTTTCTTTCTTTCTTTCTTTCTTTCTTTTTTCTTTCCCCAGTAAAAAGCATACTTTCACACGCAAACATTATGAACATAATCTTTTGTATTATTATTATATATTAATGTTATGTTATCAATAAGGTCTTATTGTTTTGCCAATTATGGGGGCCAACCAGTGAAAAGAAAAGTAATTTTAAAGCAGTGCTCACAGTTTATCCAGCAGAGGGCAGCACATATCCACATGTATGCTAGAGAACAGTGATTAAGCTTTGACATCTGGGGAAAAAAACACTGTTGTATTTCTGAATGGAATGAAGCCTTTTCCATATGGCCAGACAGACCTTTATTTTATGTATTTTAGATTAAAATCACTATAATTTAAGCACCATATGAAAATCCGACTGGTCTTTGGGGGACCACACAAGCACATGCACACGTAGGCACACATGCACGCACGTACGCACGCATGAACATGCACACACACACACACACACACACACACACACACACACACACACACACACACACACACACACACACACACACACACACACATTGCCAGTACTTACAGTGTAGCAGTGGTGTAAAGTAACTAAGTACATTTACTCAAGTACTGTGCTTAAAGGGATATTTCACTTTCAAATAAAATAAACATTTAAAAAATATATTAAAAATAAATGAAAAAAGTAATGGAAAAATCACGGCCCCCTCACGCATTAGAGTGTCCTACTAATGTGTGAGGGGGCCGTGACTTTTCGCTTTACTGGAGTATTTCCAATGTTTAATACTTTTACTGAAAACTTTAGTTACTAGCTACTTTGCAAATATAAATGATTATATTATAAAATATACATGAACCACTTTTGCCCTATATAGGCTATTTGAAAATAGCAGATCTACAAGTAGATCTGCTATTTTCAAACATTTGAGTACTTTTACTTTTGGTACTTTAAGTATATTTTGATGTCAATACTTTTGTATATACTTTTACTCAGTAACATTTTGAACAAAGGCCTTTTACTTGCAACAGAGTATTTCTACATTGCAGTATTGATACTTGTACTTAAGTAGAAAACTTCAGTACTTTTTTCCACCACTGGTACTTATAGCCCCCTGGACCATCCGAAGCACAAACATTTAAATTTTATTTCATTAATTTATTTTATTTTTACACTTTCACCAATACCGTCTGCTAATTTATTCCACTCAGGATCCAACTTGAGGGAGAGATTGATGCCATGTTTCCATTGCCTCTCCGGGGCAGATCAATGGATCAGCCAATAGCCTGTGACCAGCAGGCCACCCGAGGTGGTTATACTGTAGGCATCTCTGCTCAGAGATGCTCATAAAGTATAAGTGATGGACCAATAACAACCCTATATAGCTGCCTGTCTCAGCCACTCCGCCACATCGACTATGGGGAATGACTTTATGTACATTCCCATTAGATGGGGTGGGGGGGGGGGATACCCGCCATTCCTTTATGGCTCCGCGGTATAGTTTGATACATCACGTCGCAAATATGCATCATTCATCACCATATATCTCGATGAGAGCTTATCAATTACTTTTATTGGCCCGTTTGCTTAAATTCAACATGCAACGGGGGTGAGAGTCCCAGGGGGGTAAGAAGAAGACAATCGGCTTCCCGATTGAGCACCGTGTTGAAGAATTCAATATGGGGCCCGTCCGCTCCAAGGTTTCATTTTGGCGAAACCACCTAGTTTTATGTGCCAATAAATAACTCTGATTTTATATCTTTTGTGTCGTCGGGTGGTTCGGGAGAGGAACTGCGTCGAATAAATCCATGACCTCAGGCGATCGCGGTGGGTCAACGGCGCTGTACTGTATGGCAGAAGATGAGGGACAAATGACGGCACTCAACCATCTCCATATGGGTGTGTGTGCGCGATTGTATGTGTGTGTCAGTGGTGTAAAGTAACTAAGTACAGTACATGTACTCAAGTACTGTACTTAAGTAAAATTTTGAGGTATTTTTTACATTACTGGAGTATTTTCAATTTTCAGTACTTCTACTTCTACTCCACTACATCTCAGAGGCAAAATTGTACTTTTACTCCACTGCAATTATTTGAAAACTTTAGTTACTAGTTACTTTGCAGATATAAATTATTAGATTATAAAACATACATCAACCACTTTAGCCCTATTTTATACCTACGTTATTTGAGAATAGCA
>NC_137625.1:32377655-32441220 GCF_963280865.1 Gymnoscopelus braueri | reverse complement strand
CCGTAGTTTCCTCTTCCTTGTCTTCCCCCAGTTGTTTTCCCTTCCTTTAACCTTACTTCTCTTTTCGCCTACTTTCCTTTATCTCCTTATTTCCTTTTGTCCCGTGGTTTATTTCCTTTCCTTCCTGTGCCATAAGCTCTTCCCATTGTCAACCAATGCAACTATCCCTTTAAGGGACTAACAGGGCACACGAGAACCAAACTAATCACAAGGTAACGAGACAAGACGGGTAACAACAGGAACAAGGAAAACAGGAAACACTAGAAACATTACTTCAAAACAAAAGGAACACAACAGCAAAGTGAAGTAAAACCTAAGTAGGCCTACACCTAGAAAACATAAAATAACTCTTCAAAATAAAACAGGAGACAGATCGTGATACAGTAAGACAACGTGGAGAGCACAGATGCTTGTATTCGCATTCTCCCACCTTTAGGTCTATGATGGCCATGGGGACTCACTGTGTTGTTCAGTGCCCCCCCCCCGTGTCTTTTCTTCCACAATGTGTGGGTATTGATTTATAGCCAGTGTTGTTGAATGTCTTCTCCCCTGGACACTGTCTGTGCTGATGACACACACATACACACACACACACGCTCTTACGTGTAGGCACGTGCATGCACGCGCAAGCTGAACACTCCCCTCCGTGGGTACAGGCACACCTCAGTGTGGTTACAAAATTCTCTCTCTCTCTCTCTCTCTCTCTCTCTCTCTCTCTCTCTCTCTCTCTCTCTATCTCTCGCTCTCTCTCTCTCTCTATCTCTCGCTCTCTCTCGCTCTCTCACACACACACACAGGTTACATTATTCTCTCTCTCACGCACACACACACAGTATTATGTGAAGGCTTGCACGCAGGTAAACACTTTTAGACACATGTGTTGGTATACCCACAGAAACACACTCACGCAGGCTGTGTAGCAGACAGACAATGGCTGGTTCCCTAGCCTCCTGTGTGCCATGTAATTGCTGTCTATGGGGGGACAGGTGCTGCTACAATAGGCAGCCAGCAGTGAGCAGACAGCCTCCATTCATTGCTCCCGTAATTACCTATTTGAAAGGCTCATGGGGGGGAGAGAGAGAGCGAGAGAGGAGGGAGAGAGAGGAGCGGCGAGAAAGGGGAAGCGATAAGGGAGCTTCTTTTGGAAGAGCCGTTTGAGCCGCGCACACCTCACACCAGTGGTGGAAAAAGTACTGCATTTTTTAACTTAAGTAAATGTATCAATACCACAATGTAGAAGTACTCAGAAGTAAAAATGCCTGTGTTCAAAACAGTACAAAAGTATTGTTATCAAAATATACTTTAAAGTACCAAAAGTATAAGGACTAAAATGTTTGGAAATAGCAGATCTACAAGCTCACAACGCGTCGTGATGCGAAACCCTGTGAGCTTGTAGATCTGCTATTTTCAAAATAGGGCTAAAGTGGTTAATGTGTGTTTTATAATATAATAATGTATACCTGCAAAGTAACTAGTAACTAAAGTTTTCAAATAATTGTAGTGGAGTAAAAGTATAGGCCTAATGTTTGCCTCTGAGATGTAGTGGAGTAGAAGAAAAAGTACAGGCAATTGGAAATACTCCAGTAAAGTAAAAAATACCTCAAAATTGTACTTAAGTACAGTACTTGAGTAAATGTACTTTGTTACTTTACACCTCTGCCTCACACCAAGACACACACCTGTGCACTGCGAACCTATATAATCGTCGCTCTTGGGTGGAAACCTTATGTCCAAAACCGTTCCTTATTCAATAGTGATAACAGCCGATCTACAAGCTCACAATGTGTCGCATCGCAACGCGTTGTGAGCTTTTAGATCTGCTATTTTCAGCCTATGATGAAGTAGGGTGTTCAATAACGACGAAAACGTAAACAAGTTGAAACGCGGAGATGCGAGGTTTCTGCTCGACAGCGGCGAAATACGGCGCTCTAGAGATTCTTTCAGCGTTTCAATGGGTGTGCAAAACCCCCCCCCCCCACACACACACACAGCACCTATTTTAGCCCAAATCAGATCACCGTGGGGGTAAATATTGTGGAGTGGGCGAGGGAGGGAGTGGGGAGAGAGAGATAATGGGAAAGGCATTGTTGTGTGATGAGCCGGGCGGCGTGGGCGAGAGGAGGGGGGGCGGGGGGGGTCACGGGGAATGCTGGGATATGAAAGCCGAGGGGTCACTCTCATTTTGTGATGTGGCTGCAGCTCTATGCCAGCTATAACCCCTCAACCCCTCTGCCTCCACTGTGTGATATGGGATCTGTGGAGACTGGAGAGCAGACGGTTGCTTTTGTGTGTGAATCAGCACAGTGTATACCCTCAAAATGTACTGTGGTGTGTGTGTGTCCATGTGTGTGTGTCCGTGCATGTGCGTGCGTGCGTGCGTGCGTGCGTGCGTGCGTGCGTGCGTGCAGTGGTGGAAAGTAACTAAGTACATGTAGTACATGTACTTAGTTACTTTCCACTAGTAACTAAGTACATGTAGTACAGTACATGTACTTCGTTACTTTCCACCACTGCACGCACGCATGCATTCAGTGGTGCGTGCGTGCAAATTTGTGTACAATTTTTTGTTACTTTTTACTTAACTACAGCATTTCCAATTTGCAATGCTTTTACTTCTACTCCACTACATCTCAGAGGCAAATATTGTACTTTTACTCCACTACAATTATTGGAAAACTTTAGTTACTAGTTACTTTGCAGATATAAATTACCATAAAACATACATTAGCCCTATTTTATACACAGGCTATTTGAAAATAGACAATCTACAACGCCTGGTGAGCCTGTAGTACTTTAACTTTTGGTACTTTAAGTGTAATACTTTAAGTGTATTTTGATGCCAATACTTTTGTACTTTTACTCAAGTAACATTTTGAACAAATGCCTTTTACTTGTAACAGAGTATTTTTATATTGTGGTATTGCTAATTCTACTTAAGTAAAATATCGGAGTACTTTTTCCACCAGTGCGTGCGTGCGTGCGTGCGTGCGTGCGTGCGTGCGTGCGTGCGTGCGTGCGTGCGTGCGTGCGTGCGTGCGTGCGTGTACTGTCCATAGGTCCCACACTCTCACATATCCTTTGTGCACAAAATGTATTCTGATTAGGTGTGTGTTCAGGATGAGCCTATATACCATGAAGGCCTGCAACCATTATTATTTTAAAATAGTGAAAATAGACAATTTTTGATATTTCACATAATTTTTTCTTTTTTTTCTTTTATCTTTTCACCTTTCACATGCACACAATAGGGATTGATTATGAATCAGTTATTTCATTAAACGATCAATTATTGTTTATACTTAATTAAATGGATTAACTGCACCCCTAATGCCATGCTGCTGGTGTATCAAAAACTAGAGACGCATCATAAAGGACAGGCCATATCTGCTTACAGCTTTTAAACTTCCACAATTACATTCTACAAAACCACCTCCAGAACTGGTTTAAAACACAACAACTCTGCAGTTGAAAGACAATAAAACTGGGTTTGTGTACGTGTCTGTGTGTGTGTGTGTGTGTGTGTGTGTGTGTGTGTGTGTGTGTGTGTGTGTGTGTGTGTGTGTGTGTGTGTGTGTGTGTGTGTGTGTGTGTGTGTGTGTGTGTGTGTCTTAAAGCGGTTCCTTTTGTTCTGGTTTGGCTCTCCAGTGCACCGCTGTAGTAGAAAGGTAGACAGTTTCTATCCTGAGGCTGGCAGCGCTATAACCGCGGACTCACGCTGTTCTTTCTTCACTCGTCTCTTGCGTAGAACTTTTGCAACCCAATTCCTCTTTGAAAATGACTTGTTTCTCCAGTTGGAGAAAAAAAGAGAATATGTTTTTTATTTCATTTTTTTCATTTTTTGTTTTTTTTTCCTTTTCCCGGTGTGGTTTGACAGAGAGAAAAAACAAAAGGCAATGAAAAACTGGGTCAGACACAGAGGTGGGATTTCAGCTATGCAAAGACATAAAGGGAAGTTGTGAAGGCAAGGAGGAAGGACAGAAGGAAGGAAGAGTAGAGGAGAGGAAGGAGAGAAGGATTGATGGAAGAAGGATGAAGAATGAAGACGAGGAGTCAGGTCAAGTCCTTTTTTATTTATAAAGCACATTTAAACACAACCAAAGTTGACCAAAGTGTACAAAATGTGTACAATAGGGATGCTTGCGCTCAAGTAATTAAAACAGCATCAAATATAAACAATAAATAACAGATAATAGCACAGGGAGCAGAAGATAAAAACACATCGTTCTGCATATCGTATCATCCTATTCCAAAGCCAGGGAGAAACCAATCTGGGAACCCAGAACCAAATGAGAAGGAAAAACAGCGCCTTCTGCTGTTTGTACTATCTCACTTGGCTCTGGGACAATGACGACGTAGCACCCGTGCGCAAGGAAACCGGGGTTTTGGTCTGCCTTCAGCGTTTCACTTCCGGTGGTGCGACTATGTTTTCATTCCCACTAACAATATGTCTACACGGAACACTAACACGCCCACTTGTTTCTATGATAAAAGAGCAAGTTAAAATGTGAATATCATTTCGTGGTTTTGTCTGCTCCGCGGACGCTATTGTTAAATTAGTTTCGGTTGGTTTCGAGTGGGGAATGATCGGCGGACACGTAAATCCCCCCCACTACATTTGATTGGGTAAAGCGCGGCCTGCTTCCTGATCTGAAGGCACGCCCACTTGTAGCCCAGTGTGTACACGTTATGACGAACCTTCACGACAGATTCCAACGCAGAGCAGAATCTGTTCTTGAGAGATTAGGGAGAAACAGACCCAACAAGAAAGGCTATTCCACAACTTTGGAGCCAGATGACCATGGGTCCCATGCCGATCCCAATTCTGGAGAGTCCTAGACCACCGATTACTGATGCTTTGACCTATTTGTTGTCAAGGTTCTATTTGAGAACATATAACTTATAAGCCAAAAAAAGTTAACACCATTTTTTGGGGGATAGATAACAGAATTAATCTTACGCTTTTTTATTTGACCACTTAAGTAACTCGTTTTCAAATAATTGTAGTGGAGTAAAAGTACAATATTTGCCTCTGAGATGTAGTGGAGTAGAAGTAAATAATTTGATGCCCGGGTGTATTTCCGGTAGGAGACACAAATATTCTGCTTTGTGTCTCCTACCGGATACATTAGCCGGTAGGAGATGGTAATCAAATTATTGGCTTAGGAATGCGACAAAAACTAAAACTAATCCATGAATTCAAGGCTTCATGGGATGTGCAATTGATAGAAAATAAGTATTTTTTTGGGGTGAACTACTCCTTTAAGTACAGTACTTGAGTAAACGTACTTAGTTACTTTACTCTACTGGAGATTTGGGGCATTGGAATTTGTCTTTATTGTCTTAATTGTCCGGTGAGCTCACCTGTGTGTTAGTCCCTACCCAATGTGTTGCTTGCCGGATTCTTTGTATTCCTGTGTAACTCAGTGTTCTTCTGTGAGTTTATATTCTACCTGGACTCGAGTTCTTTGTTTGTTCTGTAATGTTTGGTTTTGAGTACCAGGGATGACTAATTAACACACTGTGATCATCTGGATGTTGTCCATTAAAGCCCTCACTCTGAGTCACTCTACTTTTGGGTCCGAATCCACTTCTTGGCACTTGACTTAAGTGGTCCTCAAACATTGTGATGTCAAGGACCCCCAAATTGACATGTATTAGGCTGTGGACTCCCTGATAATATTCTGTGCCAGGGACTCCCAGAAGAGACGATGTGGGTTTAAAAATGGTCTAACTTATTCCAAGATGTTTTCAAGATGTGTCGCAATGTGACACATTGTGAGCTTGTAGATCGGCTATTTTCACTACTTTTTTTTTGGCTTTCTTTTTCATTTTATATTAAAAAATCACACCCAGTGTGAAGTGGGCGGTGTGGTCACAGTGGTCATCACAGTGATGGAAGAAGTGATGGAAGAAGTGATGGAAGAAACCATAACTTAAAAAAAACACATTTATGTTTTTTTTCAAGTTATGGTCCTATTTATAGGGCTATGCACATGTGTCATGTTTCCCTAGCCAATCACAGTCCTGAATAGACTGTGATTGGCCAATCACGGTGCAGGGTTAGGGGGGTACATTTGTGGCCAATCACAGCGCATGCTTGTTGGATGCTTGTTTCTTTCCAGAACCTGGCAACTCGTGTTGCCAGATTCTGGAAACAAGCAACCAGTGTTAAATCGTTCGCCATTAACGACAGGCTCGCAGGAATTTTCAGCGCATGTTTGACTATCATGAGACTCTACAATGAATCGTAGAAGAGAAAAAAATAACATTGCATCGGTTATAATAGACGAACTTCACTAACCCACGTGCTCCCATTATGACAACGGAGGGGGTTTAAAAAATGACGACAGGGGAATATATGGAAAAAAAGAACGCCACTTTTTACGTCGCTAGGTGAGTAACGAGACAAGAAAGATAACACTTAATTTGTCCGGAATTCTCCTTTAAGACAAGCTACACCAACACAAGGGTGCCTCCCTTGTGGTCCTTTGTGTGCCACTGGGAATGTGGTGTGCGTGTGCGTGTGCGTGCATGCGTGCGTGTGTCTTTTTCACACCATGTGATTGTCCAAGGTGTGAAAAACACGTCAATAG
The DNA here is from genome assembly GCF_963280865.1 of Gymnoscopelus braueri. NCBI lineage: Eukaryota > Metazoa > Chordata > Actinopteri > Myctophiformes > Myctophidae > Gymnoscopelus > Gymnoscopelus braueri. The sequence continues at coordinate 32,434,627 of NC_137625.1, read as the reverse complement.
TGCACATCACATCTGCTGTTCCCATGACGATAAGGATGTTGTGTGTTAATTAAAGCCCTTTGCTTCCTGATTATGACTGCTGATGGACAGGTGAAAGTTAGAGCAGTGCTGTTATGCTCAGCAGCATGCAGGCAAACACACACACACACGTGCGCGCGCATGCATGCACATATGTTGGTTTTAGTATACTTGCAATTTTATGAATGCCATTTTTACCTTTTTTGCCATTCGTAACCACTACTAGGGTTTCACAAGCTCGCTTCTGAATAGAATAGAATAGAATATAAATACTTTATTAATCCCCAAAGGGGAATACAAAACATGTGTGAGCTTGTAGATCGGCTTTTATGGTGCACAGTGCTGGCACTAAGTTAGTAAACTGACTTTGTCTTTGTTTTGTTTACCATAAAACAACAGTTACTTTTGGGAGGAACAGGACATTTGTCCTCACAATGTCTTATTTCTCAAAACGCATGCACGCACGCACGCACGCACGCGCACACACACACACACACACACACTGAAAGGCACAATTGTATAGGAAGCTCTCTGAAAGACCTTACCCGCCAATAAAAACTGCAGTCCACTGTGATTTGAATATGGCTCAATATTGCTGTTTTTTTATTGCTGTTCAATTAATTGTGCTTCTGTGGTTTACATGAGCAAATGATAGCAGAACAATCTCACACACACACACACGCACGCACGCACGCACGCACGCACGCACGCACGCACGCACGCACGCACGCACGCACGCACGCACGCACGCACGCACGCACGCACGCACGCACGCACGCACGCACGCACACACACACACACACACACACACACTAACCCTATGTAAGCACATGAGAGCCATACTGTATGCCCTCCGACACTGAACGTTGACCTGCACACAAGACTATTGTTATCTTCTAATCAAAAATAAACAAATACATACAATACAGCCTCTTGTGATTTGTAAATATCTGCGGTGGAATATTGCTCTTCACACACATATCGGTGTCGCTGTCGGGTGGAAACCTTGTATGTCCAAAACTGTTACTTTTCAGGAAAAAAAATAATAGCCTGTGTTCCAGTGGATCCAATGTAGTTATTATTTAGTCACAAGCTCTTGTTAATATTTTACGTTGTTTCAATATTCATGAAAACCCACAGACAGACACAACCACTTTAACTTTCAATTGCCTTGAATAAATTGAGAAAATAGCCAATCTACAAGCTCACAATGCACCGCATCTGAGCTTGTAGATCGGCTATTTTTGCTACTTCTGTGTGACACTCTTGCGCGATGAAATCATAGACAGTAAAAAGAATGGACAAAGCCACAGCATTGGTTTCTACAGACCGTAAATGAAGCCGATTGTTCAGGAATTTCAAATCCGCCATCTTTCTATATCGCGTCATATCCTGCGCAATGCAACCAGGGTAAAATTGGTTGGGTAGCTTGTCAATCAAGAGCGGGGGAGGGGAATGAATGCTATTGGTTGTGTAGCTTGTCAATCAAATCATCCCGCCCCTCCTAGAGCATAGCCTACTTTATCGTCAATTTTAAAATAAATGGGACCATAATTTAGCAAAACGCATGATGATTGAAAGAAGACTTTAAACTAGCGACTGGAAGCATATAGTATTTATGACAATGTTTATTAAGGTAAGAAAATCAAGTCTAAAGTTCGTCAAAAACCCACCCACTTGCATTGAAATAAATTCTTTCTGACACCAGCAGGGGTAAAACAGCGAATTGAGCTCACTTCCTATAAAGACAACTCTCAAGCTGGCCCCTTGGATGAAATACGGCATACATTTACGGGAAAAAAACAACAACATACAAAGTTGAAATATGGAGATACAAGGTGTTTTACCCCACTGCAACAATATGCACACACACAGCACACACAACTACAATATTGTCACACGGTCATATAAAATAGTATAAAATATGGCATTCATTTATGAAAACAAACTGGTCACACAAACAGAGGAACACAGAGATGCAAGGTTTTTGCCAGACAATACGACTCCTAAATCTAACATTCCACTATCACTCTCTCTATGTGGGTGGTGTGATTTGATCAGTTTCTGGGGACAAATCACCCCGACATTAACCCATTAAGACCGGCAACGCATCTTTTATCATTCATCATTTTTAGATTTCTTCGGCTATTCAAAAATAGCAGATATACTGTAAAAGCTCATAGCGCGGCACCGAGTGATTTGATTTGATTTTATTAGACGTTACACACGAGAAAAACACATGTTACACCATGTTCATCATAGAAACGTCAAGGATACAGACACAGAAAAGTCTTGCGACTTGTTTTCATTGTGGTCCTTGGTCTGAGACAAACAACACTGCAACAAAATACATACAGGTAAACAGTACAATAATAAATAAAACAATAAATAAAACAATCAATTACTACACTACCTACAGCATAAATACATATAATCACATTGCTAACATAAGTGACCCTACTATTCGGCAACGTTTTCTAATAGCCATGCTTTGACCCTTGTCTTAAAAAGGAGATGGCTGCTGGTGCTCTTTATGGTCAGGGGTAGCGAGTTCCAGTTAACTGCTCCTCCAAATCTAAATGAGCGTTTTCCCATTTCAGTGGTGAACGTGGGCATGGTCAGGTCTGCTATGCTGGCTCTGGTTAGGTGGGAATGGGCTTCGCTACGCTTCTGAAAAAGATTACATAGGTACACAGGGGCGCTGTTTATATAGATGTTATGCACCAAGTTCAGCTGTAGTTGAACTGACCTGGCTGCCAGAGGGAGCCAACCCAACTGCTGGAAATGATGTTTTCCAACATGGTCCCTTGCAGACAGCCCCAAGACAAGCCTGACCAACCTATTTTGAGAAACCTGCAACTTCTCTTTTAGGGCTTTGGTTAGGCCACCGTACCATGAGCCAATGGCATAGTCAAAACAACATAAAACCAGTGAGTTTGCTAATAAGCGAAGACTGGCAGAGTCCAGAAACTGCGCTTTCCTGGCTAAGAATTTGGTTCTACCATTTACCTTACTAATGGTCTTAAGAGCCATGTTTTCACCACCCAGGCTGCGATCAAGCAGACAACCAAGGTAGCTGACTGAGGGTTTAGCCGGAAAGGACTGGCCCCCAAGAGTGATACTGGGAGAGGCCAGTTTGTGCAACCTGGGCTGAGAACCAAATAAAATATATTCAGTTTTGGCCATATGAAGGGATAATTTATTGTCTGAAAGCCAGGTCTTAATACGATTGAATTCCTTGACAAGGGTGCCGTTCAACTTGTCTACATCCTCATCTGAGGCCAGGATGGCTGAATCATCCGCGTACAAGAACAAATTAACAGTACAGGCAGCTTGGAGGTCGTTTATGAAAATTAGAAACAACAGGGGGCCCAAAACACTCCCTTGCGGGACGCCGCAGGTCACAGGCAGAGCCTTTGAGAGATGGCCTTGAAAGTCTGTGATTTGATCCCTGTCTGAAAGATACGAAATAAACCAATTTAAGCTAGAAGAGCTCAGGCCTAAGGCTGAAAGTTTGTTGAACAGTAAGCCGTGGTGTACTGTGTCAAAGGCTTTTTGGAGATCAATTAGGATCATTCCACTTAGCTTACCAGCTTCCATTTCAGATCTAATGAAATCAGTAAGGTAGAGAAGACATGAGTCAGTTGAGTGGGACTTCCTAAAACCAGACTGGAAAGTATACAGTAGTTTGGAGTCACTAAGGTACCCATAAAGTTGTTCATGAATTACTTTCTCCAGTACTTTGGAAGCGACACTGAGTATGGAGATAGGTCTGTAGTTTCCCGGGTCAGACCTATTACCCTTCTTAAAAAGAGGGATTGTTTTGGCATGTTTCATGTCCAAGGGGACAGTTCCTTGCTCTAGGGACAAATTAACTATGTGTGTGACACATGGTGCAATCAGGTCCGCTGCATCCTTTAGGAACCTTGCAGAGATGTTATCAAGCCCAGTGGCCTTGTTGGTGTTAAGGCTCTTTAACATTTTATTTATGTTTACAACAGTGACTGGCTTGAAAGAAAAGCTGTTAGGAGTGACACCGCGACGGTCATAGAAAGCTTGCAGTTCTTTTTGCCCGTAGGTAACAGGGCCTGCAGGCAGACAAGCAACAAGTTTCATGGCAATAGAGGTGAAAAAAGAGTTAAAGTGGTTTGCAATCAGGTTTTTGTTATACACCCTATTACCTTCAATATCTAGCGAGATACAAGGACTCGAATCTTTCGTTTTGGTGGTGCAACCCAGGTTCTTTAGGGTTTTCCATAAGGTTCGAGAGTTATCCTTGTGTTCCCTGATTTGCTCTGTGAAATAGCTGGACTTGGCCTTTTTCACTTTGCGCTGAACCTGATTTCTGAGCCTTCTAAAACGTAGGAGGTCAGCTCGATTACCTGATTGCTTGAAACGAGACAGGGCTTTGTCCCTGGCGCTAATGGCTTCAAAGATTGCTTGTGTGAACCATACATTGGATCTCTGCTTGATTCGGACTGTTCTAGTTGGAGCTACTGTGTCAATTACAGAGATAAAAAGTTTTTTAAAACTACCCCATGCCTGATTGATGTCATCAGAATTAAGAACTGGGGACCAGTCTAGCTTCTGTAAAGGTTAGTGTCGCGCTATGAGCTTGTATATCTGCTATTTTTGAGTGTGTTTTAAAGCAATTTAAAAAAAATCTGATCTGTGGTTCTGGAGGGCCCCTGGAACAACATATTTTGAGATGGGGGCCCACGGCCAAATACATACGTAGCAGATCTAGTGTATATCTGCTTTTTTTTAATAGCCAAAGAAATCTTAAAAATGACACAGATGCGTTCCCGGTCTTAACAGGTTAAGATGATCTACTGGCGAACGCATCCTGGCACAGACCGTCTCCTGTCTTTTCCAAATGATGTCAATGACTTGCACGCCGCCTGCCAAATGGCGGTTTTCGAGGCCGGGTTGCTTGGCAGAGCTCCAATCCCGTCGCAATCAGAGGCATTCAGAGAGGGTTGCGTCGGAGATGTTTATCAGCCGTCGTGGCGCTCGCACGTGAGGCCGCAGCGCTTACGATCAATCAGTGACAGCGTCACACGGGAACTAACGAGGCCTCTTAACGACGGGAGCGTGCAGAAAGGGGGATGTAATTAGGAATCACTTGATTATACTCCACTCCGAAATGGATTTGCGGCATTGGGGAAGAAACGTGTTGCTCATGTGGCAGCTTTCTAGCTTTTCTTGTCCCCTTTTTATAATTGGTGAGATGTAGTGGGGCATGGTGGGAGAAGTACTCGCATATTTTACTCAAGTAGAATATAGCAATACCACTAAAAATACTGTGTTACAAGTAAAAGGCCTGTGTTCAAAATGTTACTTGGGTAAAAGTACAAAGGTATTGGCATTAAAATATACTTAAAGGACCAAAAGTAGAAGTACTAAAATGTTTGAAAATAGCTATTTTCAAATAACCTATGTATAATATAGGGTTAATATAGGACTAAAGTGGTTGATGTATGTTTTAGAATATAATCATTTATATCTGCAAAGTAAGTAGTAACTAAAGTTTTCAAATAATTGTAGTGGAGTAAAAGTACAATATTTGCCTGTATGAAGTAGTGAAAATTGGAAATACTCCAGTAAAGTAAAAGTACCTCAAGAGTGTACTTAAGTACAGTACTTGAGTAAATATACTTTCCACCACTTCTCTTGATCTATTGATCAAAGAGAGCTGTTAATGGGATGTATAGTCTGGCTGCAGCTGCAGGGAATCAAACTCTCAAATCAGTCGAGCCATGCCGTGCCACGGCAAAGCGGTTGCTCAGCTGACACAATTAGAAGTTGTCCTGCCGCACGCCTGTTTGTTCTTGGACATTTACGGGTCGGCCCGCAGATTAATTGCGCCATTCTAAAGTCATCAGCCAATGAACACGGAGCCATTACTGTAGCCAGGAAGTGGAGATGGACCTCGGCTCTATGTCATCTCACAGCGACAGCTTAATCACCATTGGCCAATATTAATAGCCTTAATCACCGCCGTCCAATGGCGAGCAGACAGCATGGGCAGTCGGCAGATTGAAATACCGCTCGCTCTCCGCAAAGACTGTGTCTTTTTTATGGCGGCCGTGAATCTAAAAGGAATTAACCCATTAAGACCCGGACCCGGACCTGTGTCATTTATGCTATTTTTGAAAAATCATGAACATTTGTGCAAATCTCTCTCTCTCTCTCTCTCTCTCTCTCTCTCTCTATATATATATATATATATATATATATATATATATATATACAAACCTTTGTCTTCTAAATCCTAACAGTTTTCTGAAAAACGTATGTTGCTATAATATCAGTGGTTCTCAAACTTTTTCATGTCAAGGACCCCCAAAATGATATGTATTTGGCCACGGACCCCCATCTCAAAATATGTTGTTCCAGGGACCCCCATGAAGCAAATATTTGAGTTACAAATGTTCCCTTTAAAAATATATATATATATTCAAATATTCGCACAAATGTTCCCGATTTAAAGAAAATAGCAGATCTACAAGCTCATGAGCTTGTAGATCTGCTATTTTTTAATAGCCAAAGAAATAAAAAAAATGACACAGATTCTTTCCCGGTCTAAATGGGTTAAACACTTTGCAAGCACAACATTACTGTGATGAGCTCAAGGTATTATTATGATTATAAATTGTCACCTCAGTGCTCACACAAGCCTCATTGTAGATGCCATCAGCTTATTTCATTGCTCCCCTGTGATGGCGGCGGGGATGGAGGAGTGTAGAGTAAGAGTGCGCAGGTCCCTTTGCCAACTGTCCACGATGACCGAACACTTTGGTGCAATCAATTAATACCAGAATCTCCATTTCAAAGCTTAGTGATTTTCAATTTTCGAAAGCCTTGTCTTATCTATTACTACATCTCGTGCCAGCCGTGCTGTTCTGCAGATATGAGAGTGCCTTTCTGGCACCGAAATGTTAATCAAATTATAAATTGACGGAGGAACTGAAAAGGCAACGGCCCATATCTGTCGATTGGTTTGCGAGGCATTGGATAAGCATTGGACGGATGGTGGGCACTGGGCAGGGGTGTAAAGTAACTAAGTACATTTACTCAAGTACTGTACTTAAGTACAATTTTGAGGTATTTTTGGGCGGTGAAACCGCCCCTATAAGTGAGGTTTGGATATTTGTACAATATGCAGGAATGTGCATTGGCCAAAAATGTACAAAAATGTACCCCGCCTAACCCTGCACCGTGATTGGCCAATCACAGTCTATTCAGGACTGTGATTGGCCAGTGTCACATGACACATGTGCATAGCCCTATATAAGAAACCATAACTTGAAAAAAAACATAAATTGGTGTTTTTCAAGTTATGGTTTCTTCCATCATAAAGAGTGTTTCAATAAATGTATTTATTTTTTGTACATGATTGGTTGACTCCATTCAGTATTGTGATTAGCTAGCAAGACACCGCCCACTTCACACAGGGTGTGATTTTTACTTTACTGGAGTATTTCCAATTTTAAATACTTTCACTTCTACTCCATTACATCTCAGAGGCAAATATTGTACTTTTATTTTGTACAATTATTTGAAAAGTTTAGTTACTAGTTACTTTGTAGATTTGGATTATTATTACAAAACATATATTAACCACTTCAGCTCTATATACATTTGGGCCATTTGAAAATAGCAGATCTACAAGCTCACAATGCGTCGCATCGCGACGCATTGTGAGCTTGTAGATCTGCTATTTTCAAAATATTTATATGCATGTATATACATTTGAAAACTTGTGAAACGGGACATTCTACAAGTACATTTCTGCATGCAAGTACTTTTTCCACCACTGATGGTGGGGTGTATTCCATTCATCAGAACAGTGGGTCAGTTAGCGTATGGAGTGCTGTCCATTCCTCCCTCCCGCGGTTTGCTCAAGCCCATGGCTCCATGGAAGTGTTCCGTAGAGGAGGAAAGGGAATTCATCATTTATCATTAAGCCCCCTTAATGAACAACTCAACTCCCTCAGAGTGTGGAACCATTCCACTGGATGTCTGGAGCGCTCTGGGGACTTTGATCCCATTTCAGGCTGAGATGGTTGGAGTGTCTGCCGGTCCCCGACCGATGCCAGATTATTGGGTCTGATGCTGATCCCGAGTTTGGAGAGTATACTCAATTTGAATTTGATTAACGTTTCTGTTTGAGAACATTTAACTTATAGGCAAACAAAAAAAAATATGAACACAAATGTGTTTATTTAACCACTCGTGCCACAGCTGTGAGCTTGTAGATCTGCTATTTTTGAAAATCTTTGAAGACTTTCACCTATAATGATATGCCCAAAATAGCGACACCAGGTTGAAAGAGGTATAAAAAATGTGGGCTACATCGGCTGTATATTCATCAAAAAAGTCAATACAGCGGTCTGGTCCTACTATATAGGGCCCATGTGTTCTGGTCCTACTATATAGGGCCCATGTGGTCTGGTCCTACTAGGGGCCCGTGCACGCACCATTATAGGAACACAAAGAGAGAGGAAGGTTGTAGATCTGCTATTTTAACTTCTTTTTTCAAACACCGATGAGCAGCCAAGTATACAATAAGTATATACAATAGTGGTTAATGGATTTGGTGATATATATTCTCATATTATACATCATATTTGTATATCATCATATGCACGTATCTTTTAATTTTTATATATAAAACTGATGTTTATCAGTAATAATAATAATAATAATAATGATGATGATAATGATAATAATTATTAGTGTTACTATTATTTCGACTAATCAAAAGCCTTTCCGCCTTTTCTGTGTTCTTTCTTTCTTCGGGGCATAATATCCAGTGGTGGAAAAAGTACTCACATGTTTAACTTAAGTAAAAGTATCAATACTGCAATGAAATACTCTGTTACATGTAAAAGTCCGGAATACAAAATTTGCTTGAGTAAAAGTACAAAAGTATTGGTGTCAACATGTACTTAAAGTACCAAAAGTAGAAAGCAGCCTACTCATTATGCAGAATGTCCCATTTCACATGTTTTCAAATGTATAAAATGTAAAAAAATCTTTTGCAAATAGCAGATCTACAAGCTCACAATGCGTCGCATCGTGACGCATTGTGAGCTTGTAGATCTGCTATTTTGAAATGGCCGAAATGTATATAGGGCTGAAGTGGTTAATGTATGTTTTGTAATAATAATCAAAATCTACAAAGTAACTAGTAACTAAAGTTTTCAAATAAATGTGGTGGAGTAAAAGTACAATATTTGGATCCGAGATGTAGTGGAGTAGAAGTAAAAGTACAGAAAATTGGAAATACTCCAGTAAAGTAAAAATACCAACAAAAAAAACCTTAAATAGTAAATACAGTACTTGAGTAAATGTACTTAGTTACTTTACACCACTGCTCATTTTTATGCTGCATGTGGCAGGACAAAAAGCTTTTCTTCCTTTCTTTCTTTCTTTGGGGCATATATCATTGATGGCACTGAGATGTCCCTCTAATCCAGAGTGACTCATGGTGGTGAGCAAGCAGGGGAAGTGGTTAAGAACCGTGACCTTGTGTCCCTGTCATCACTGGGCTACTGTGCAACCACATACTTAAGTAGCAGTTACCAGTGTGTCTACAGTACCCTCAAATCTGTTATTTTACATCTTATATGAATGGGAGGATCCGTTATCCTTTCTAATCTTACAACATGCTACGCACAGTAAGTTTAAGTGATGAATACGTGGCTACATAATGCTTAGATGCGGGTCAGAATATGTCTAATAAAAATGTCCAATATATATCTAGCTATATTTACTTGCATTGCAAGTCCACCCTGAATCAAAAACGTCTGTACGCGTGTTGAGACTTAACTTAATATACATTAAGTTCTTATGTATTGTTATAATTTTTTTGTACTTAATTAATGTTATATTGTCATTTAAATCTTAGTGTTTTGGCAATTATTTGGGGGCCTGCAATACCCTCACAGCCCAACAGTGGGCCCCGGGCCCCACATGTTGAGAACCACTGGTTTAAATCACCATTACTATGCGGCGGCTCATGAATTGTCCGGCTCGAGGCGGTTCGCCGGGGAAGATATGGATCGCGTAGATTTACGGCACGAGAAATAATCACATCTCCTAATTGTGTCCTTCAATGGGCCGCTCTAATTGCTGCGTGTCAGAGCTCCCCGGAGACCATGGGCCACTCCAAAACAAACACAGATTAACCCATTCAGACCGGGAACGCAGCCGTGTGTCATTTTTTTAATTTCTTTGTTCATTAAAAAAATAGCAGATCTACAAGCTCATAGCGCGACACCGAGTGCCGCGCTATGAGCTTATAGATCTGCTATTTTTTTTAAATGTGTGCAAATCTTTGAATATATACTGTATATGTTTTAAAGCGAACATTTTTTACTCAAATCTTTGCTTCTGGGGGATTCTACAAATCTCACAGTTTTTTGAAAAAACTTACGTTGCTATAATCAGTGTTTTTTTTCATGTCAAGGACCCCCAAAATGATATGTATTTGGCCGCAGACCCCCCCTTTTCAAAATATGTTGTTCCAGGGACCCCCAAAAGCAAAGATTTGAGTTAAAAAAATCGCTTTAAAAATATATATATTCAATGAGTTGCACAAATTTTCACGATAAAAAAAACAAAACAATAGCATATATACAAGCTCATAGCGTGGCACTCGGTGCCGCACTATGAGCTTGTAGATCTGCTATTTTTGAATAGCACAAAGTATAAAATAATGGTTAAAGTGGTTACACACAGATGCATTCCCGGTTTTAATAGGTTAATAGTGGAATGATGAGACCTGAGAGCTGTGAGAGCATAATAGAGTGGGAGAGGAAGCCATGAATAAAAGGAGCCTGACAAGCAGGCTGGGCATCGTTGCTTCATTATTTATTTATTTATTTGTTTATTTATTTTACAAATTGGAATTTATATCCATGAATCTCAATTAGCAACGCGTCAAGGGGTTGGGTTTGCTAGAGATTACATCATCTTCATGAGTGGATGCAGCGGGGCCAATATACAGTATGTCAGCCATGGATGGAAATGCTTTGCAACCCACGTGCGTTGTCTACTGCTAATCTCGTGTTATGGCTTCTTTGTCTTATTATTTACTTTTTACCGCTTTTTCTTCCCGATTTAGTCATTATCAGTGGTGGAAGATGTATACTCTGATATTTTACTTAAGTAAAAGTACCAATGCCACAATATAAAAATACTCCGTTACAAGTAAAAGGCCTGTGCTCAAAATGTTACTTGATTAAAGGTACAAAAGTATTGGCATCAAAATATACTTAAAGTATCAAAAGTAAAAGTAGCCTCCGTCCTACTCCTCCCACCCATGAACACTCCCTGCTGACAGGCTCCAGTGGTTCTCAACCAGTGGTCCGGGGACCACCAGTGGTCCTTGAGGGGGTTCCGGGGGGTCCCCAGCCAAATTAATAGTTAGGAACCAAATTGACCCTTATGTGTCTGTAACTCTGAGAGTGAACGGGTCCATTTGTACACTCTCAGAGTTACATGAACACTGATGATGATACTGCAGTGTAGATTGGGACCCCCAAGAAATCAAAATGGTTGAGTCCCTGGCATATCTTTTCAAATGGGGGTTCGTGGGCTAATATGTCTCAATTCGGTGGTCCTTGACGCGTAAAAGGTTGAAAACCACTGGCATAGATGCTCGACAAAGCCGAATGCACCGTGATGGATTTGAACCCCCAGCCTTCAAAGTGGCGCGTGTGTTATTATTTTCAATGGAAAAGAGACAATATTGCAGGAGACAGCACTGAAAAGTTGACTTCTAATAGGCATTTGTACTTAAACTAAATAATATATCTGCTAGTTGCAAAATAATTTTACAAAATAGCAGATGTACAAGATTATATATATGTAGGTAGGTAGGTAGGTAGGTAGGTAGGTAGGTAGGTAGGTACTGTAGGTAGGTACTGTAGGTAGGTAGGTAGGTAGGTAGGTAGTACATTTTCGTCTCCTTTCCCATTATCCCTCCTGGAGGCCTGTGCAGCCCATACACACAAAACCACTGGGCTATGGGACATGTGCGAGAGGTTTTGACTTTGCTAATGACAAGAGAAACGTTAGTACTCTACTCTGGTAGTAAATTATGTTCTCTATAGCCCCCTTATCTGTTCCAACGCTCTGTTTAAAACAAATCTTGTTATTCTTTTGTATTCACCTGCCGTTGTACCCTTTTTGTCCAGACAATAATGAATGCTTATCTCCACAGCACGCTTTTTGTCTTTGGCCTTTTGTCTTCCGCATTGCTACTGTAGCTGCTGTGTACTATACAGGGTTGTCTTTGTCCATGGTTTAATTATGGCTGAATAGGTAACAATGTGCCTTATAATTGATAGCCCCCTCCCCCTCCCTCCACATCTTTATCACATCCTCCTTACCCAGGGTTTCTCAAAATGGCTGCCTTTGTAGCCTCCTTACCAACCCCACTTCAATTATTTATCAAGCCAAATGGTCATCCTGCTGGTCATGCGCCGATAAGCGGGCTGGGCTAATTCAGTTAGCTCCGTTATCTAATCAGTGGGCTGACAAAATGAAAGATGCAGGGGAGGGGGGTAAAAAAAACATCACACAGCTAATTAGCCATTTTGATGTATTGTCCCTTCGCCAGAGTAGGCTACGATCAACGAAAACAGATTAGCGGGATATATATATATTTATTTCCTATTGCAAAAACATATATATATATGTATGTATGTATGTATGTATGTATGTATGTATGTATGTATGTATGTATGTATGTATGTATGTATGTATGTATGTATGTATGTATGTATGTATGTATGTATGTATGTATGTATGTATGTATGTATGTATGTATGTATGTGTGCGTGCATGCGTGCGTGCATGCCTGTTTTTGCAATAGGAAATAAGAGATACTAATATGCATTTGATTATTATTTTCCCTGTGCTTACCTTTTTGAAAAATTCAAATGTGAGTCTGTTTCCTCTCAGTACTGTACTCTCTCTCTCTCTCTCTCTCTCTCTCTCTCTCTCTCGCTGTCTCTCTCGCTCTCTGTGTGACTGCCTGCCTGTCTGTCTGTGTGTCTGTCTGTCTGTCTCTCTCTCTCGTTCTCTCTTTTTTAATTTTTGATATATTTATTTATTCCAAAGAACCTCTTTACCTGAGGTCATTTTAAGCGGGAAGTGCTAATCTGCGATTCAGTTTGAAAATATGCATTAAATATTCACGGCGCTCTCCCATCCCTTTTTCCTTTGCTGTTGCTCTTCCTTTTATCCCCCCCGCGTTAATCTTCCCCATCTTTCGTGGCGGTATGGTATGTCTGATATTGACAGACGCAGGCACACAGGGACGCGCTCGTATGGTGTGACACGAGGGAGAAGAGGTGCTCAGATGAGCGTTCCACTTGACAGTTGTTGGGTGCCACTCCTGATCAGTGGTGGAAAAAATACTCAAATGTTTTACTTAAGTAAAAGTATCAATGCTGCAATATAGAAATACTGTTACAAGTAAAAGTCCGGAATTCAAAATGTATTGAGTACAAGTACAAAAGTATTGCCATCAAAATGTACTTAATGTACCCATTATAAAAGTACTCATTATGCAGAATGTCCCATTTCAAGTTTTCAAATGTATACAAATATTTTGAAAATAGCATTTTCAAATGGGCGAAATGTACGTATAGGGCTGACGTGGTTAATGTACGTGTTTTAATAATAATCAAAATCTACAAAGTAACTAGTAACTAAAGTTTTCAAATAAATGTAGTGGAGTAAAAGTACAATATTTGGATCCGAGATTTAGTGCATGGAGTATAAGTATAGGAAATTGGAAGTACTCAAGTAAAGTACAAAAATTTACTTGGGTAACAGTACTTGAGTAAATGCACTTAGTTACTTCCCACCACCGCTCCTGATGCCTCTCACCTGAGGCACAGCCGCAGCCGCGTCCTTCACAGCCATCTGCCCGCCCAGCCTGCCTCTCAGCGCTAATTGATTTGTCCTTGGATTGGAGGGTGGCTGCGTGGGAAATGCTTCAGGGCAGGATATTGTTTTTGACAGACGCTCTGCATGAGAATGTGTACAATGCACTGGAGAGGGGGCGGGGCCCTGTTTTGTTTCTTTGCCCCCTTTTCGTCGTGTGTTAAGAATCAGATTAATTGATTTTGCGATGCGCTCAAACATATACTGGCAGGGAACAGCGTGCCGAGGCATACCTGGTGTTTTGCAGCACTGATTAGGTTTGTTTGGCCTGAACTTGGAAGTGCATCAAACTCCAAATCTTTGTCAATCTCTCTCTCTCTCTGTCAATCTCTCTCTCTCTCTCTCTCTCTCTCTCTCTCTCTCTCTCTCTCTCTCTCTCTCTCTCTCTCTCTCTCTCTCTCTCTCTCTTCCTTCCCTCTGGTAGCTCTATGGATCAAACCGCAATTTTCACCTCCTCAGGGATTTGAGCCAACATGCAGCAAAAAGAATACAATCACAGGAGAGGTGTGCTCTGCTACGAAGGCTTTCTTTAAGACCTCCACCCTACTAACCACTACACACAGACTACACACAGACACAACGTTTCTTTACAGAGCTCGTGGGTTTTCCCATATCACCCACAGCTAGCGAGCGCCCGGAAGCACCGAAAACACATAACTAATGACATTTTTACACAGATGCAATAACATTATAAAACTCTCTAGCCCATATAAGAGTGATTTCTCTTTCAGGAAGTGAGGAATTATTCGAATAAAAATGACTGCACGCTCCTAGCCTACATCTATAGCCTATAGTTTAAAGGTCCACAAGGGAATCTTTTTCTGAGCTGAGTTTTTCTGATTTTTTTTGCATTTGGAGCATTTAGTGCTGCAGGGAACAGCCCACCAACACGTACGCTCACACACGCACACACACGCACACACACAAACACACGCGTGCGCGCACGCTCGCAAACACACACACACACACGCGCACGCACACGCACCAAAGACTGTATAAGACAAAAATCGAGGCTATTATCGGTGAAATGTGCACTTAACAGGAAACTTTATAGGCTGTGTCAGACAGTGCTGAAGGATATGCAGATGCATACGTTTATGATCCTCACACGTCTTCTCTGAAGGGGGTTTGGAGAAACTGAAAGATGCCAGGGAGAGGAACCAAGGAGTTATGCCTAATTTATGTTCCGCCGTACAACCTCGTCCCCGCGTCCGTAACGCATTTTGGGCTCGCACATCTGCCGTTTTTGGTGTGCGATGCTATCATGCGACGAAGTATAAACATGGGCTTTTTATGCATTTATGCAGTTGCCTCCATAAGCGTCCGGAGCGTAGTTCAAGAGTAAACGGTATATACAATGCATGATCCATCAATGTCAAGACACATCTGCAAAAAAATATTGCAGACATCAAATATTTACAGGGCTTGGATACACCGCACAGCAGTCCATTTGAATAGAACAAACTTTTAACAAGCACCGAGCATAGTACTGCACATTACTACACCCTGTGAGGTCTTGCACAGTGTGTTCTGTGTTCAATATCTGTTCATTATTTAATGCTGGTTATACCAGTGGTTGAAAAAGTACTCCAGTACGTAAAAGTATCAATTCTGCAATGTAGAAATACTCTGTAAGTAAAAGTCCGGAATTCAAAATGTACTTGAGTAAAAGTATAAAAGTATTGGCATCAAAATGTACTTGTGTATGACTGGCACCTGCATGGGTTCTGCAATTTTGTTGAGTTTGTGTATGCTTCAAGCAGCAACACTGCCCCCATGGAAAGATGCCACGTTTGTCCCTTCAGGATAAGGCCTGTGGCAAGTGAAGCTGGTGTTCCGTTACGCAGATTACGCGTTATTTGGTGTCAGCCCTGGTACCATTTGCAGGCAGGTGTGTGTCAGTCACAGATGTGTGACTGGCACCCGAGCATGGGTCCTGCAACTTTGACATCTGTCTTTAGTACTGTTGTGCAAATCTTGCCTGTAAATCTATGGTTCCTCAGTGAAGCAAGGGGTCTTGCGTTGTTGTCTTCCCTGTTTACTTCACCAGTCTCACAGAACTTGGTCCTAAGTTTGGAAATGGTACCAGGGCTGACACCAAATAATTTTTGATTGATTGAATATTTTATTAGGCAAAAAATGTAAAACAGCACAGTTACATTTAAAATACTTTGTCTAACAGGTCCGTTCATAAAAGTCCTTGCGGACTTGTTTCCAATGAGGGCCTTGGTATTTAATTCATAGGCATATATAGTGGCACCACAGTTCAAATATCATTACAAAATAAACAGCCAAAAACAATATATAACACTATGTACAACAAAAAAAATAAAAAAGAGGGGAAAAAAAATGTACAAGAACAGGGGGGGGGGGGGTCTGCTGTCTAACGGGAAAATGGTACTACCTCCACCTTTGGCCTCCTGAAAGGTGATTTTTTAAGGCTCTTTTAAATGAGCCCAGCGAACTGCATTTTTTGAGGGATGGAGTTAGACTATTCCAATCCTGGGTGGCAGTGCTGTAGAAGGAGAATTTGCCCATGTTTGATTTATGGGTGGGTGGTACCAAATTGTTGTTAACGCTCCCTCTGGTATTGTGACTGTGGGTGTCGCTAACCTTTTGGAGGTATTTACTCAGATATGCGGGAATTGGGGGCATATCGGGCAAATTTGCATTTACAATTTTGAAGGCCAGTCCCATTTTTAGTTGTTTAACCCTGTCTTCCACCCTGAGCCAGCCTAGGCTGGCAAAATGGGTGGGAGAAAGGTGGGTCATGGGCCCCAATCCGAGGAGTAGCCGAATCAGTTTGTTTTGGGAGGTTTGAAGCTTAGTCTTCAGTGACACTGAGGTGTTGGAGTACCAGGAGGTGCAAGCATAGTCAAAAAGTGGTTGAATCAGGGCCCCAGAGAGGGTCCTGAGGGCCTGAGGGTTGACAAAAGAGGAAACTCTGCCCATAAATTTGGTTCTCTGGTTTACTCTTTTGACCACCTTTGTAGCCATGCTATCACCTGTCAGGTATTTGTCAAGTACACAACCCAAATAGGTAATCTCTTCTTTGCTAGAGATAATTGTGTCATCGACTTTGACCTTGAAATCATTTACATCCATCTGTCTGAGGGAATGTTTGGTCCCAAAGAGAATGGATTCAGTTTTCCCAAGGTGTAGTGACAGTTTGTTATCGGTAAGCCAAGTACGGATTTTTGAGAGTTCGGAGCTGAGCGCCTCCTCAACTTGCAACTTGTCCTCTCCCGAGATCAGGAGTGCCGAGTCATCAGCGAACAGGAACAATTTGCAGTTACAGGCAGCACTCATGTCGTTAATGTATAGAAGAAACAGTAACGGCCCTAGAATGCTGCCCTGAGGAACCCCACAGCTCACCGGGAGGGATGAGGACATGGTTCCGTTGATGTCAACCACTTGTTCTCTTCCCTCCAGGTAAGATCTCATCCAGTTTAGTGATGTGCAGTCAAAACCAATCGCCCTCAGCTTATCAAGTAAAATTGAGTGGTTTACAGTGTCGAACGCTTTTTGGAGGTCCAACATGACCATGCCGCAGTATTTGCCCGCGTCTACCTCACGTTTGATGTAGTCGGTCAGATACAGTAGGCATGTGTCAGTGGATAATGTTGTCACTCTGCATAACGAAGGGACACACGTGGCATCTTTCCATGGGGGCAGTGTTGCTGCTTGGAGCATACACAAACTCAACAAAGTTGCAGAACCCATGCTCAGGTGCCAGTCACTCACCTGTGAGGCAGTCACACACCTGTGACTCGCACACACCTCAGCAGGTGTGTGCTGGCAGGTCGCTCAAAACAAGATTTTTTGGAGGCGCTACCCACACGTTTAGCTGTGTTGCTCATTCCACGAATGCTCGATCCTTACAAGCTGTACCACGTTGTAAAGGTGACTAATCAACAATAAAAAGTATATACAATACCAATTGGTATTATTGAAGTGAAGTTTCCGACTGACCCTGGGTCATGTATTCAGTACTTCAAGAATGTAATTCTCTCTTCTCCGGTCTACCATCATCTAAAACAAATGCGCTTAAAGGGATATTTCACTTAAGTGGGTCATTTTATCGTCTGCTCAGGGCAGGCTTTTGGGAGCACCCCGGACAGTTTTTAAGTTGCTTGATTCAGTATTTAGATATTTGATATTCATTTTATCAGACACTTCCCCCTCCTATATAAACCCATTGTAACTTCAAACTCCATTTTAACCATGATAGATTAATCGGAAACACCCGTCCTTTGTTCTGGTGACTGATATTGTCCTTCTAATACGTGAGGAGACCGTGTTTTTTCAATTACTTTTTCATTTATTTTTTATATTTTTGGGGGAAAATGAAAACAATTAAATACATTAAAAACAAATTGTAATAAATGTAAAAAAGTAATCGAAAAAACGCAGCTATCTTATCATAGAGAAGGGTTTGAATATACGAATCCAGCATATTATTAGCAAAGATAATGTGCAAACTAACATTTAGGTTACACAACACACGATAGTGCCGTCAAAGGAAACTAAAAACTATCAAAGCTGCAGTATTACTGCCAAGGCAAGGCAGTCCCCAAAAAGAAAAAAAAAATTAAACACTTTGTTGTCTCTCTCTCAGCTAAGGGGTCCTTGGCCTAAAAAAGACCGCTATACAGTAGACCCAAATACTCAATTATTCAATATAAAGACCTTGAAGTATCCAACTATCTCACTTATTCTTGTTATCCCGACATCAAAGACATCAACCCGAGAAACTACAGATCCCACAGCCCGTGGCGAAAATGCTAATAAACAGCTTAAATGAGGGAAAAGTGAAAGATCATCTGTGTCAGTCCCTGTATACAGTACGTTCATGGCCAATGCCCAAGTGCATGTTCAGGTTGAGTAAGGAGAACAAACGATTGTTAAACCATGTAAAAAGGTCATATAAAGTATGATGTTAAACCATTTAAAAAGGTATGATATTGAACCATGTAAAAAGGTCATAATATAGTTAAGTACAAGGGTACTTCTACACAAATGTGCACAACAATGCAATTGAACAGCTTAAATTTGGTAAAAGTGAAATAAATCAGCTTCCTCAGTCCTTGCATGAGGGCAGGCTGGTTGACAGTTTTCTCCATTTTATTTTATTTTGTTATTTTATTTTATTTAGCTATTATTGCGAACGCGGAAGGAGGCGCGGCGAAGCCGCGCCTCCGACCAAGTGGAGCTTACTATGTAACCCTGCTCAGGTTGTGTGTGTGTGTGTCTGTCTGTCTGTCTGCGATTCTGTCTGTGTTCATGCTCTCATTGGCTCATGTGGCCCATGTGACTCACATGCGTGCACTGCCTGTAAGCAGCCTCCAGAGTGCGCCAGAGTGCAGGAATTTAGACAATGCACACCAGCCTGCCACACACACACACACACACACACACACACACACACACACACACACACACACACACACACACACACACACACACACACAATGTCCTCTCCACATCACGGTGAAATAACACAGATTACAAGTCCGTAAATACACAATATTTTCGAGCTGCGTTCGCTTCCAGCGTTCGCGCGTCTTACTTGTTTTAGTAGGATATATGACCTTTCAAATGTTATTTCAGTCCCTAGTGTACACTTTCCTAAATATTTGTCAATTCCTGTCGTTTCTGTGTACTGTACATGTGCGCTCTTGTTATGCTCATAAGAGCTTGCCTGGCTTCAATATGATTGACATGGTAGAAACGATCAGGTTACATCATTTTCTCCTTTCACGTTTGTTTCCCAAAAGGGATGCATTATTTATTTTGATTTTAGTTATTCTTTAGGAAAAAAAGGGGACGACTGCAGTGTAAATTGGCCATTTGAGTGAGTCAGAGCTACTGTAAATATCAGACGTGTGAATGAAGGGAACTTGTCATGTTTCAGTCAGGCTGTGCTGCCTGTCACTGTTGTCTTTCCTCCACCGTTGATGCTGTCTCCACCATGTCAGGAACGGAAGCCTTCATCGTATCTGTCCTGACCAGTGGTGGAAAAAGTACTTTTTTTTTTCCACTTAAGTAAAAGTATTAATACCACAATGTAGAAATTTTCCGTTACGAGTAAAAGTCCAGAATAAAAAAATACTTGAGTAAAAGTACAAAGGTATCGGTATCAAAATATACTTCAAGTATAAAAGTAAAAGTACTCATATGCAGAATGTCCCATTTCACAAGTTTCTAAATCTTTTGAAAATAGCAGATCTACAAGCTCACAATGCGTCGCATCACCACACTTTGAGACCCACTAGTAGTGTTTCTAGTGAGCCAACATGCACAATATCAGCACCCTGACTGTTTGACCAGAATGGAACAGAGCCTTCATTAGTATCATTGGTAACACCTGTGAAGGAAGTAAGGAAGAGGCCCAATTTCTTTCCAATATGGCTGCTGTGCATAGAGCCTATTGTCCCCGCCTGGCACCCGGCCCCGACTTTGAAAACCTGTGTGCTGCTAACCCAGACTGCCTTTACCTCAGTTCACATTGGATTCAGACTTTATGCGAGCAGCCCACTGCCGCGGCACGTAAGTAAGTCAGCCAAAACAGCATCATCATTATCACGTATTAGCTGAGCTTCCCTGCCTCGCCTCCGACGCTATTCAAGTCTGTGGAGACTTAGCCTACTCACCATGCAGCGCTGTATAATTGGCCTGGATACAGTATGAGATCTATTCCCCCTGTGCTGATACTGAGCAATGAGAACCGCTAATGTATTGGTGTCAGGGAAGGTCAAATACCGACGCTGGCATTCAAATGTAATCAAGCTTTTTTTCCTCCCTTTTCACTCCCAGCACAGTGAATGTGTTGCTCACAAACATACGGACGAGAATTTTAGGCTCAGGCCTTTCAACGCCTTTTCTGGATCGGGGGCCCCACTTGAAAATGGGCCACCCATCTGAACACAAAGGCTAGCGTGTTAAGGGGTCAGATGGGTGGACCACGTGTATTTTCAGGGAAAAGACCTGAGAAACGATTCCATACAAATGTCTTCTCAATCCTAACAGTTTTCTGAAAAACGTATGTTTCTATGTCATGTATGTGGTTATCAAACTTTTTCATGTCAAGGACCCCCAACATGATATGTGTTTGGCCGCGGACCCCCATCTCAAAATATGTTATTCCAGGGACCCCCAGAAGCAAAGATTTGAGTTAAAAAATTTAGCTTTTAAATAATATAAATATATTAATTTGCACACATTTTCTCTGATCTACAAGCTCATAGCGCGGCACTCGGTGCCGCGCTATGAGCTTGTATATCTGCTATTTTTTAATAGCCAAATTGTAAAATAATGCTTTTTAGCTCAAATGAAAAAATGACAAAGATACGTTCCAGGTCTTAATGGGTTAAGGATCATCCAATCAATACAATACAATGGAATTTATAGTATATATTATCATAGTGTTTTGCCAAGTAATTTGGGAGCCCACTTGCAACACCCCAAACCACTGTTCTAAACAACTTGCCGGTTTTCCTGTCTGCTGGGATCATACATCACAGCTACTTATGGCTATTAAACGGATAAAGAATACAGTGCAGACACATTATTAGATTCCACTATTGACTACCCTGCATACACACACAGGCTCAACAATAATCACACAACAATGTCCCTGAAATGCCGGGACAATGTCCCCCGGCCCATTTTTTTTTGGTTGGTTTAACTCATTCAATCCGTCAAAATTAGCAGATCTACAAGCTCATAGTGCGGCACCGAGCTATACTAGCTTGCAGATCTGCAATTTGCGTGAAAGTTTGTGCAAATCTTTGAATATTATGTCAACTCAAATCTTTGCTTCTGGGGGATTCTACAAAATGTCTTCTAAATCCTAACATTATGATTATTTATTTTTTAACTTATGTTGCTATAATCAGTGGTTCTCAAACTTTTTTCACGTCAAGGACCACCCAAAATGATATTTATTTGGCCGCGGAAAAAAGTAGCAGATCCAAATGCTACGAGCTTGCATATCTGCTATTTTTGAATAGCCAAAGAAATCTGAAGTGACACATAATGCGTTCCGGATTGAATGGGCTAATCATTTGAATGTACTGTGATCGGTTCCCCACCATCTCACAATAATAGTTTGAATGTCTGCCGGGGGTGGGGCTGTGGAGGATCCTGGACAGGGGGGGTGAGTGGGTGGGCTGGTGGCCAGTGAGGGGGGGGGGGGGTGATCACGGGGCTACACTGCAAGGAGGTAAAGGTATACCGGGGGGCCTGCATGCATGCTGAGACGATTAAGTATTTGCATTTAGATTGCGTGTTTACATACGATATAGATGTATGGCCCGTGGTTCTGATATAGAGAGGGAAGGAAATAAGGCAGGTATAAGGGTAGTGAAGGAGGAGAGAGAAGACATGGGGTGCAGGGATTAGCATGCTTTTGTGAGTTGTGTTGTGTTGTGTTGTGTTGTGTTGTGTTGTGTTGTGTTGTGTGTTGGTGTACATGCAGGTCTGTGAATGTGCTGGCCATGTTATGGCGTACACGCATTCTAATGCTCGCGCACACATGCGCACACACACAGCTGTACTTCCATGTTTGTGCGTCCGTGCCAAGGCAGCCTCAGTGCTAATAACCATGTCTGTCTACCCCCCCCCCCGCCCCTCACACATAACCCCCTCATGGCTTCTCCCCAGGTCTCTCCTGCGTATTATCAGTAATAAAGGATTGCAGGACTCGCAGCGTCGCCGCCGAAGCGCCAACTGCTCTGACACTCCGAGGAGACGGAGGAGGTAAATATGAGGAGGGGGGGGGGGGGATTTAAGGAGTATCCACAATGTGAATGGATGGATTACATGATTATAAAGAGTCCTCGAGGCAGGCCTCTACCTAACTACAGAGAATCAACTGCATGGGGGAGGAGAGGGAAAATAAATCCCTTCGAATACAGCCAGGAGGCAGGCAGATGTAGCTGGAGCTGCGGCGGCGGCCCGGGAACGTGATGATGGATTGGAGGCTATAGTGTTATATTTATGCCCCCTCCCCCCGATGAAGGCACACAGGTAAAACACCTCGATAGTTGATGAAGAAATCAAGTTTGATCAGCGTGCAAGAAGAGGGAAGAGTGCACTTTTCTTCTTTCCGTTCCAGTGTCATAAGTCACAGATTTGCATTTGTTTTGAGCAGGTGTAACTATTTGGTTTGAGAGCTCAACCTATCTGCCAGGTACCGTCTTCTTATTGGTTCTATGTGATTGTATATTATTACAGTATGCAACATTTTAAGCAAGGCGAGTTAAGTTGTATAGCACATTTCTACAAGGTAATTCAAAGTGCTTTACACAAAATATTAAGCATTAAGACAATACAGTTAAAGGAAGGGTAAGAGACTTTCTTTGGAAAAGATGAGTGTTAAATAGCTCTATATTCTGATAGTACTCATTGCTATAGAGTGTTTGTTTAGTAACATGAGTCTCCATGTCTCTCCAGCTCTTTATAAAATGCATTTCCAGGTCAGGATACCAATTTTATCCAATCAGGATAGAGAACTCAGACAGGATACAGATTAAACAAGGGAAATTGGAAGTGATGACACAAATAAATGAGCAGACAAAATTGGAACTGGAAAACTATAAAAAGTAAGCTGATAAATGAGTACCCGGAGCCTGATTTGCTGACATTTTGAATATATTTTCTGTTTATCAAAGAGCTGGGGAGACAGGGAGACTCCTGTTACTGAACAAACGTTCTATAGCAATGATTACTATCAGAATATAGTGCTTTAACCATTTAAACACACACACACACGCACGCACGCACGCACGCACGCACGCACGCACGCACACACACACTCACACACTCACACTCACACACTCACACTCACACACAGAGGGCTAGCCCTTTGCAGAGCCATGCTGTAATAAGAGGAATTTAAAATGTAAAGACAAGAGAGTAAAATTAAATGACCTCAGTAAAAGGCAATGGCAAACGGAAAGGTCTTCAGCTTTGATTTAAAAGAACCACAGATTTGTAGCAGCAGATCTGCATGTTTTCTCTGAGTTCGTTTCAGATATGTGGCACCTGTCCCAGACGACCTGAGAAGTCTGGATATGGTTCACGATGTAGGCCTACAAGATCTAAGAACTGGAGCGATATGATCCACTTTCTGTTGTTAGGACTTGATTGAATCAACTCGAGCTGTCTGGTTAATTATTAGGGAGACCTGTAAAGACAGTAGTCGTTACAGTAGTCGAGTCTAAATGCATGGAGAAGTTTATCCAAATCCTGCTGAGGCATTTCGAGGATGCTGACACGAAAGTGGGAGCCAACCAATGGCTGCTCCTGCAAGAATCCAACCTTCAAATGTTTGGTCCACTGACCCACGCCACACTAGCACTGTAGTGTTCTCAAACTTGTGTGAGGCTGCTCCTTCCTTCACAAGGCTATACTGCTCCTGCAATAAATTGGCCACATGCAATTACACCGCAGTCGAACGGCGATCGCTTATGAGACACATTTCTCTCATGAGCATAAGAGCGGGCGGATCGATCCCTCTGCTTGAGACAAGTCTAAGTTTGTGAAGTCAGGGGGCGTGGGCGGCGGAAGACAAATGCAACAAGTAACATGCATTAACTGTGTCTTTATTGACCGGCTTCTCCATTGATATTTACAAAGCAGCAGTCTGTGTGAAACGTTAATTAGCTGAATCAATGCGCCGGCGTGCAGCCCTTTGTCATGTTGTCAAATAAAGCCGCTTTAGTCTGAAGCTGTTTTTATTGATATTCTTTGGATGTTGTTTTTGCGAGTTCAACATTGTCGCTCGCTTTCCCTCAGATTCATCTTGTATTGATTTCAATCTTATGAGAAAACACTGTGACTGTCTTGCACCGTTGGCACACATGGCACACATCCAGAGTTGCACTTTTTTGTTTTATTTTGTTGAACAAGTTTCACAGTACAAATTCTGTGATCATGTGTAGGCTACATGATTGATTTGTTCTGTCAGCCAGTCAGGTTTCAGTTACCCATAGGCAAATTGGATCAAACTAAATCATGCGATATTATGATAATGAGGGAAAATGTAACTGTCCTGGATGAATTTTTATCAGCCTGTGGGCAATAGTAATTTTTCATCCTTTTTTCCTCACTACAGATACATGTATTAGTTAGGCATAATTGTATTTCTTGAACATCATAATGAGAGTTGTCCAGTTTAACAGATGTCTTATTATGTGGCTCAATTTGTGTCCGACTTGCAGATGTACTGTATATTGTAGATTGAATACAGCATTCATATTACCAAGGCTTTCACCAAAGCTCACCGTTATCCAGCTGAGACCGGTGTATCTGCCAAGAGCAATCCCTTGTTTTTGCTGTATTTGTTTTTACAGCAGAGAGACAGGAAAATGAGGACATTGAGCAGTGTTTCCCAAGCTATGGGGTTCTCATTCTTCATTAAAACAAAAATAAATGGGTAAATTAAAAAAGCAAACAAATAGTGAAAATAGCATATCTACAAGCTCACAACTCGTCACGATGCTTGTAGATCGGCTATTTTAACCAATACATGTATGTTTTACCGGTAGGCAGCGGTTCTGGTAGGAGACACAAAGAGTCTCCTTTGTGTCTCCTACCGGAACCGCTGCCCGGTCATCAAATTATTGGCTACGAGGAATGCGACAAAAACAAAAGAATATCCATGAATTCAAGTCTCCATGGGGTGACTAATCAATAGAAAAAAAAGTCATTTTGGGGGTGAACTATCCCTTTAAGTGGGACTGAACTATTGTTTCATTTCCTGTGTTAATTCTTTACCGTTTCATGAGACCACCATCTGTGCTCCTTCACATGTCTCCTCTTCAGTTTTTAATATCATCTTGTGTGGAGGCAACTGTGCTGCTTGGCAAGAGGATTCTGTTGCCAATTAAATCAGTTTGTTGTCATCAGGGCTAACGGCACTTGGTTAGTGGTGTTTCCAGGCAGCAGGCCATTCAGAGTCGATGGAGTAACTCTGTCAATGTTTTTCAGGCCAAGGACCCCTTAGCTGAAAGAGATGGAGCAGGGACCCCCACTACATATTGTATAAAATTGTTTTGCAGATTTCATAGATAGACTTGTTTGACAGCACTGTCATCAGTGTTGTGCAAATTAATGTTGTTCTTTTGTTGTCTCGGCATGGCGAGAGAGTATGTTTTGCACCCTGTCCATACAGTACGTCCGTCCTTCCGTGTGTGTGTGTGTGTGTGTGTTGGCTTGATCGCAGCGAAACTGTGCGCACACACTTGGATGCCAGAGCAGAACCTCTGCACCAAATTTTTCACATGGGCCTGTTATAGCGCCACCAGGAGGCCGATTTTGGCAAAACACATTTTTTGACAGTACTCCTACAGATTTTGTCCAAACATCACACAAATCGGTACACAGTATCTCTATAGTCATTAAACCAAACAGGTCGTTCAAATTTTTCATATTCCATCCTGATTGGCTAACATTGGCTTCCAAATTTTGCAGGAGTGCTCGGTTTTGAACAAAAGCCTCATGGTGGCGCTATAACAGACCAATTTTTTTACCTACAGTATAACTGCACCGATCTGTGTTGTAACATACTTGGTACACTCTGGAGTGTACGCCTGGAGTGAGTATGTAGTCCCGCGAGACTTGGGGACGGGAGTTAAGTTTGGAATGAGATCCAAGATGGCGGAATAAACAAACCATGCTGAGACATACACATCCTTGTGTTTATTAATATTACGGTTTATAACCGACCAAAGGGTGAAATATTACATGGTGTCAGAGTAGCGGACTATTAGCTAACCTATCGCTGAAAAAATTGAATGGGACTGGGATTCCACGAACCTGCCTGAGGCATGGAGACGCTTCAAGCAACATGCGCAGCTGATGTTTACCGGCCACCTTCGGGAGAAAGAAGAGGCGGACAAATGCAGCTACCTCCTCTTGGATTGGGGAGAAAGGACATGATGTATTCAACACTTGGACATTCACAGCAGATGAGGCCAAGAAGTTAGCCACGTACTATGATAAGTACTCAGCCTACATCACTCCCAAAGCTAAAACCCTCTATGCTAGATACAAGTTTCATGAAAGGATGCAGGGTGAGCATGAATCTATTGAAAAGTTTGTGACTGAGCTAAAACTGCTTGTAAACGACTGTGGCTACCAAGATAGTGATGAAATGATCAGATACCGCATTGTATTTGCAACTAATTCACCACATGTCCGTGAGAAAATACTCAATCAGGGAGCAGATCTCACATTGGAGAAAGCCATAGACATTACAAGGTCCCATGAGCTAGCTAAGCAGCAGCTGAAGGCTATGGGAAGCACCAGAGGAGATCATGATACTGTACATGCTGTAAGCAGAAAGCCATACAGGCAGGAGAGACAGCAGAAAGCTGCAAGGCCAAAAGAATATGATTCTACACACAAAACCTGTAGCTACTGTGCAGGGCAACACAGCAGTAAGGATGTCTGTCCAGTTAAAGGAAAGCAGTGCATGAAATGTAAAAAGTTTGATCATTTCGCCAGAGCATGCAAATCCAAGCCCCCAGCAGAGTCTGGTTTTCACCGTAAAACAGTACACACTGTCAGAGAGAACACAGATGCATATGAAGAGGACGATGAAGAAGAGTCAGGCCTCTACATAGACAGCATCACTATTGAAAATGAAGGGAAAAGCAGTTAGCAAGCTTATGCAGATGTCGAGCTTGGCTCTCCCCCCAAAAAGGTCAGATTCAAGGTGGACACCGGCGCACAGGCCAACACCATTCCAGTCAACATCTTCCAGACACTGTTCAAGGATGTGGTTTCACGCTGAAACTACTTACACGCAAGCTCACAGACTATAGAGGACATGCACTGACTGTTGATGGAAAATGTAAGTTAAAGTGCAGACACAAAAACAGTACACTTCTGCTAGACTTCCACATAGTTGACACTAGTGCCCCACCTGTTCTTGCTATGAAAGCATGTCGTGACCTAAACCTTGTCAGGATAGTGATGGCTGTGTCTGAGAAAAGAGACAAAATAGACACTGACTGTCAGAGCATAATAGAGGAGTACGCCGATGTATTCCAAGGCATAGGTGAATTCCCAGGTGAATGCAACTTTCGTGTTGACCCTGACATCACACCTGTAGTCTGCCCACCACGCAGGATCCCTATAGCTCTACGAAGCCACCTTAAAGATGAACTCGACAGTATGGAAAATAATAATGTGATCTGTAAAGTCACAGAGCCCACAGACTGGGTGAACGCACTCGTCGTCGTGGAGAAGCCAAAGACAGGAACATTGAGGGTGTAGACCCCAGGCCCCTCAACAAGGCTATACTAAGGCCTCATTACCCCCTACCTACTTTGGAGGACGTCATCACAAAGCTCGCCGGAGCAAGATACTTCATCGTTTTGGACGCTAGGTCAGGCTATTGGGCCATAAAACTGAGCAATGAGTCATCAATGTTAACAACATTTAACACAGTGTTTGGCAGGTATCGCTTCCTCAGACTGCCATTCGGGATCATCTCAGCACAGGACGAGTTCCAGCGGCGTGTGGACGAGACGTATGAGGGCCTCAGTGGCGTGGCAGCCATCGTCGATGATGTGCTGGTGTTTGGGAAAACCAAGCTGGACCACGACCGACACCTCAGAGCCATGCTACAGCGCACCAGAGAGAGAGGTGTGAGACTGAACCCTGACAAATGCCACATCTGCGTGTCAGAGGTCAGTTATTTTGGCCACACACTGTCACACGAAGGCATAAAGCCTGATCCACAGAAAGTGAACGCTGTACAGGAGATGCAGCCACCACGGAACAAGGCCGAGTTAGAGACCATTCTAGGAATGATAAACTATCTCGCCAGATTTGCTCCACATCTGTCGGAGATCAACGCACCACTGCGACAACTACTAAAACAAGACAGTGAGTTTGTGTCGGACGCTAACCACGACAGAGCATTCAATCAAATGAAAGAACTGATAACTCAGCTGCCAGGCCCAGTACTATCGTACTTTGACCCTGAGAAGGAGCTACGGCTACAAGTGGACGCATCTAAAAGTGGCCCTAGTGCAGTCATGCTTCAATACAGTAAGCCAGTTGCCTACGCATCCAAGTCTCTCAACAGCACCGAAGAGAACTATGCGCAGATAGAAAAGGAGCTGTATGCTGTACTGTTCGGCTGCAAACGCTTTCACGAGTACATGTATGGGCGCAAGGTAGTCGTGGAGTCAGACCACAAACCTTTGGAGGCTATACTCAAGAAGCCACTGGCAGCAGCGCCACCAAGACTGCAGAGAATGATACTGCAACTCCAGAGGTACGACATCACAATCATTCACCGGCCTGGAAAAGACATACCTGTGGCTGACACACTGTCACGGAAGTCCATAGAGTACCATGACAGAGCCCTGCATGAAGGGATGGAGGCCCAGGCGCACACAGTTATCAGCAGTGTTCCTGTGAGTGATCAGAGACTGTCAGAGATAAGAGAGGCAACAAGCCAAGACTCGCAGCTCACTGACCTGAGACAAGCCACACTGGATGGCTGGCCTGACACAAGGTCACACTGCCCGCCTAGCATTCAGGAGTATTGGAATCACAGAGATGAAATCTCAGAAATCGATGGCATCATGCTCAAAAGTGAGAAGATCATCATTCCCCGTAAGCTCAGGGAGAACATGACAGAGCGCATACACTCCAGCCACATGGGTGTGGAAAAGAGCAAAAACAGAGCACGAGACCTTCTATTCTGGCCCGGCATGGGAAAGGAGATCGAGGCAGCAGTGGAGGCCTGCAGCATATGCCAAGAACGCCGCAGCGCTAACCCCAGAGAGCCCCTGCTGTCACACACCATCCCAGACAGGCCGTGGCAGGTGATAGGCAGAATCAGAATCAGAATCAGAATCAGTTTTATTGTCACATCACAGGTTTACAAGGTAAAAAAGTGGGTGAAATTCTTTTTTGTACATCGTTCCCATCGCAACGTTAGTTTCCATAGAAAGAAGAGGGGGGGGGGGGGGAGAAGAAGAGGGTGGGGGGCAAGTGGGAAGGAGATCAAAACAAGAGAGCAACAGAAGGCCAGACAAGTTATCTACATATTTACAAGTTACCTGAGATAATAAAAAAAAAAAAACTAAACTAAGGTGCCTGAGCATAGCAGCAATGTATTGTATACTGTGCATGTTATACTTATACTGTGCATGATAGACAATGGACGTTAAGGTGCTTAGAGGAAAAGGAGCACAATAAAAAAGTCAGTGCGTTATACAAGGGATTAAGGTGCAAAAGGTCAGTGCGTGTCCACCTAGAGTGGACTGACCCTAGTATAATCCGCAAGTAGCTCCATGAGGGAGTGCAACAAAAAGTCATTTGTACCTGGTGTAGTCCACAGGTGTGTCCGAGGGGGGGCTAAAGTCCAAGTCATTGTCCCTGGTATAATCCACAGGTGTGATCAGGAAGAGCCAGAAAAGTCTGCGCCGCCTGTTGTCAGGCTGCTGAACAAGGCCTATGCCTCATTCAGGCTTATGCCCCATTCAGCATTCTGACAGCAGCCGGATTGAAACTACACCAGTACCTGGTGGTGGAACTCTTGATACTGCGGTAGAGCCCCTTGCCCGGTCGCGGTCGTTGTAGGGGGTTGAACAGTCTGTGACTTGGGTGGTGCTTGTCCTTGATGATGCGCTTGGCTTTGACCACGCACCGCTTTTTGTACAGTTCCTGGAGCGCTGGGAGCTCGATTCCCATTATCCGCTCTGCCGATCGCACTACTCGTTGTAGGCTGATCTTTTCTCGGGCAGTGCAGTTCCCGTACCAGGCCGTGACACAGCCTGTTAGGATGCCTTCAACAGAACTGTTGTGGTACAGCCTGAGGATGCGACGTCCTACTCCGAGCTTCTTCAGGCGGCGGAGCCAGTACAGTCGCTGCTGAGCCTTTTTCCTCACGTGTGTGGAGTGCGTCTCCCATTTGAGGTCCTCCTCGATGTGTACTCCGAGGAACTTGAACTCGCTGACCCTTTCCACTGCAGCACCGTCGATGAGGATGGGCGCATGGTCTCTCCGCGGCCTCCTGAAGTCCACGATCAGTTCTTTGGTCTTGTCGACGTTAAGAGAGAGGTTGTTCTCCCGGCACCAGCGTGCCAGTGATTTGATCTCCTCTCTGTAGTCAGACTCGTCGTTGTTGACGATTCGGCCTATCACTGTCGTGTCGTCCGCGTACTTTATGATGGTGTTGGAGACATGTGTGGCTATGCAGTCATACGTGTACAGGGAGTAGAGGAGAGGGCTCAGCACGCATCCCTGGGGTGCTCCGGTGTTGAGGGTCAGGGGGTCGGATGTGATGCTGCCCATTCTCACCACCTGATGTCGGTTGGACAAGAAGTCCTGTATCCAGTCGCACATGCTTGGGTGTAGCCCTAGGTCTCTGAGCTTTTTGTCAAGTATTGCTGGGACAATGGTGTTGAATGCTGAGCTGTAGTCCACGAACAGCATACGTACATATTTGTCCTTCAGCAGCTTGTTGTCCATGTGCGAGAGGACGGTGTGGAGAGCCATGGCAATAGCGTCGTCGGTGGATCTGTTTTTGCGGTATGCATACTGCCATGGATCCAGCGAGGCAGGTAGCGTGGAGCTGATGTATTCCCTCACCAGTTTCTCGAAACACTTGCTGACGATCGGGGTGAGAGCAACAGGTCTCCAGTCGTTCAGGCATGTCACTTTGGCCTTTTTGGGAATGGGCACAATGGTTGACATTTTGAACCCTGCAGGGACCACAGCCAGGGAGAGGGAGAGGTTAAAGATGTCAGCGAAGACACCCGCCAGCTGGTCTGCACATGTCTTAAGGACCCGGCCTGGAATCCCATCAGGTCCGGCTGCCTTGTGGATGTTGACCCGTGTGAAGGCTGTACGCACTTCTCTCTCCGAGATGGTTAGAGGGTTCTCCTCTGCTGGTGCTGCTGATGGCCCCGCTTGGCTGCCGCGGTTGGAGCTGATCTCAAACCGGCCGTAGAAAGTGTTCAGTTCGTTGGGGAGGGAGGCAGGCGGGTTCACCTCGCTTCTGGTTCTTGTTTTGCAGTCTGTCAAGGTGTGTACCGCCTGCCATGTGCTCCTGATGTCGCCATTGCTGAGTTTGTCTTGCATCTTTTTTGTGTAGGCCTTTTTCGCCTTCCTGATGGCGCTGTTTAGGGCCGCGCGCGTCGTGTTGCGCGTTTCCACGTCGCCAGATTTGAAACCAGCATCCCGTTCATGCAGATGTGCACGTACTCCGCTGTCCATCCATGGTTTCTGATTGGGATAGATCCGAACTGTCTTTTTTGGGACTATGTCATCTAGGCACCGACCTATTCACCTGGAACTCAAGAGACTATGTCATCATTGTCGATTACTACAGCAGATTCTTTGAGTTAGAAATATTATATAGCTGTACTTCAGCAGCTGTTATCTCCAAAGACCCCTATCTCAGTCTGCTAGAGTATCACAACACTGCAGTAGACAACCTGAAGTCACCGGCACAACTTCTCATGAGCCGGAGACTACGGTCGATCATTGCTGCAACAGCCAAACACCTGCAGCCACAAGTCGTCTGTCAGCAGTCAGTACGTGAGCGGAGAGAGATCTGTCAGCAGCGGCAACAGTTCTACTTCAAACAGGTCTGCCAGACCTCTACCCCAGTTACCTGCTGGTGCGCCCATCCGGTTTCGCCAGCAGGATGGTTCCTGGACACCTGCAACAGTGACACGACCTGCACACACAGACAGGAGCTACCACATCACCACCAGCGGAGGGAGGTCAGACCTATCGACGCAATCGCCGACACCTCAGAGAGAGTCGAGAGCCACACCAACACGACAGCGGAGACGGTGCGACAGCAGCTGGAGCCCAGTGTCAGCAACACACAGGCCCATCACCGTAATCCTGTGTCACCTCCACACCTGAACTCTCAGCCAGATAACCATCAGCCTGGCTACACCACACGATCAGGCCGTGCTGTCAAGCCAAGACAAGTCCTTGACTTGTAATTATTGTAAAGGGTGCAGGCGGATCGCTGCCCTATGTCACTATTGTGATATTACCAGTGCCTTAAAAAAAAAAAGCGCGCTGTGATTGTATTTGTGAATTTTTATGCATTATTTTGAAATTGTGTATTTTGCTGCATTATTATGCTTACCTGGGGATCTGGTACCTGTGAATTACATTTATTGAAATTGCACTGAGTGATGTTTTAGTATGTATTGGACCTGCTCTAACCTACTATTCTCATTCCCATACCTGTTTACAGATGCAACATTTTCACACAGGACATTTGTACCCAGGCTTAAGTACTGATATAATTGCACTGTCCAGTGATATATGCTATTGCCTATTTTTGCTATTTCACTTTGATATTTTTGGGCAGTTATGTTTTTTTTCAATGTCAGCTAAGATACATGTTTGTGCCTGTTGAACTTTACCAGTCATGCTACCTCATATATGGAACAACCATCTTTTCTTTAAGAAGGATCCGTCCTGATTGGCAAATTACGAACATTGCTGTTCCACAATAACCTACCTGACCTGGCGGGGACCTGCGCTCCGAGGAGCACTTTTTCTAGTTTACACTATATTTTCTATTAATATGTTGCATGCATGTTAATATTTATTTTCAGACATTTAACCACTTAAAGCCCTCAAACCTTTTTTTTTTTAATTAAAAGAATATAAAGAAATATTTTTAAAAAATGGGATGGATTACATTAACTTTGGGACGGTTAAAATTGTATGTTGGGACGGTTCTGGGACGTTGAGGCTCACAACGCGTCGCAGCGCACCACGTTGTGAGCTTGTAGATCGGGTATTTTCACCCGAACGTTCCCCCCAGAATAGGGATGCTGAGATTCAAGTGGTTAATATATAAAACAAAGAAAATATATGATACAAACATTTGAGTAACTCTGAGGACCCCCTAAGGGTTGAAGTCCCATGCTGTAGAAACAACTTGAGGACTTGATCCATAAGGTTGATAGGACCAGGATAAAACGCCTTTGCTATAACACAAAGCCAGAGGGTGCAATTTGGATGTTTTTAATTCAATTTTTACTCGTGTATTTCAAGTGCTTATGGTGCTTTTGTGTGTTTAGTGCTTCATGTGAGTAGTTTTATTGATCTAAGAGTCCATATCCACTGTATGGTTTCATATAAAGGCATGGTGGCACACAGCACAGTTAGTATTTACAATTCAGAATGAAAGGGTCAGGGTTTTAAACTAAATCAGATGATGAAAATAATAATAATCATTTTGGGGCCCTGCATGTCGTGAACAATGCAAGTTGAAGTAAAATTACAATATCATGAAACATACATTTACCACTTTAGTCCTATTTTATACCTAGGCTATTTGAAAATAGTAAATCGAGTACTTTTACTTTTGGTACTTTAAGTATATTTTGATGCCAATACTTTTGTACTTTTACTCAAGTAACATTTTGACCTTTACTTGTAACAGAGTACTTCTGCATTGCAGTATTGATACTAAAACATTTGTGTACTTTTTCCACCACTGGTTCCATTTATACTATGCGAAGCTCTGCCAATCAGTTAAGCAGACGGGTCGGGTTAACCGCTCCACCAATCCGTGAAGTCGCTGGTCGGGTAGGCCAATCAGATGCACACAATCTCCCGAACACACTGAGCATTTCTGCCTCTTTCTCAGACCAGCGGGCTGGACAGATACAGGTATTCGTGATATTTTGGTTATCGGAAGTAGTTGGTTGGTCCAAATTTCCATTCGGCTGTGACATGAGACACAGACACCATTTTGAGTGGCAGACAGACAGACAGGCGCGCGCACACACACACACACACACACACACACACGCACACACACGCACACAGGGGCGGCAGTGGCTCAGGGGTAGAGTGGCCGGATGGGAACCTCAAGGCCCCCTGTTCGCTCCCGGGCTCCCCCAGAGTTAGTGTTGAAGTGTCCTTGAGCGAGACGCTGAACCCCTAATTGCTCCCGATGAGCAGGTTGGTGCCTTGCATGGTTTCCTCCGCCATCGTTGTGTGAATGTAATGCACAATCTATGTAAAGCGCTTTGGATAAAAGCGCTATATAAATGCACCATTTACACACACACACACACACACAGTGAATTATTGTCTAGATTATTTTGGACATACAGTATGAGGTGTCCACCCGACAGAGACGATATAGTGAACGAATTCACAAGCAATAAAAACAGTCACGTAACGGTATCATAACCATATTATGTAGGCCCTACTACAATATTCTTTATTATGGTACACTACCGTATTTTCCCCACAGGGATCAATACAGTTTCATCTCTTCTTGCTGTGCTCATGTTCTGCGTTACCCGAGGAGAAACACCATTTCTCTTTCATCAAATACAGCGTGCCAACTGGCCCAGGGCAGAGTGGAGGGTGGTAGAAGCTATTGGGACTCCGTCTTTCTTTGGTGTTTCGCCCAGGTGGGCGTGGTCATATATATGCCTAAACCTAACCCTAACCTCACAGAAAATATGTCTTGACCTTAACTTTTTTGGTCGTGACCCAAAAGAGAAATTTGATGGTACCTAGTGATAATAGCCGATCTACAAGCTCACTGGAGATCTGCTATTTTTATTATTTTTCTTTTATTTTTATGTATTTGTTAATGGAATTTAGTGGAATTGTAATTTTTAATTTAATGGATTTTTTAAAATTAATAATTTATTGTGAAAATCCTTTGATATATATATATATCAGACCCACTGTTTTGGGAACCACTGCCTTGACCTAACCTCAAAACCACGCCCACCTGGTCGAAACACCTGGGAAAGAGAAAGTCTGATGCGCTATTCCCCTCACACCTCTGTTGTACACTGGGCTCACCGGGGTAGCTGGGGGGAAAAAAACGGAACATATAACAAAGAAAGATAAGGAGCAGTCAGGCGGATCAATACGGGGGCACATCAGACTCGTCAGAGCCTCCGCCCGACAGCACGGACGGAAAACGGAACACGCTCGTCTCCCAGGATGAGGCATGGCGTCAGCAGGGGTCGGATTACGAAACCTGCTGCAAGTGCAACCAACAAACACCTATAACCCTAATCCAACCAGGCAACTAGTAAGAGCCAGGTTCCCCTGAACAGTCACTTGAGCGGAACTATATTACCACAGTTTAAAGCAGAAGGAGGAAGCAAAGCGCTGCCTGGTTTCAGCAAGGGGCCAGCTTTTGAGTAGTAAATTGAGTCTATATGAAGTGACAGTTCATATGAATGGTCTGTAGTCTCGCTGTTTTACCCCTGCTGGGGTCAGAAAAAAATACTCTCCATTCAAGTGGGTGGGTTTTGGACGAACTTTAGAATTGATTTATTACCTTAATAAACTTGTGTCATAATTACTATATGCTTCCAGTCGCTAGTTTAAAGTCTTCTTTCAATCACCATGATATGCCTTTTGGTCCCATTTATTTTAAAATTGATGATAACGTAGATTATGCTGTAGGAGGGGCGTGGCTACCTTGTGATGATTTGATTGACAAGATACAAAACCAATAGCATTCATTCCTCACCCCCACTCTGGTCCCAACCAATAGCATTCATTGATTTCCGATTTCTTATTTGCATATTAGGACCGCACTGTAAAAAAAATAAAGTTGAGAAAACTTAAAATTTTAAGGCAACAAACTTCACCAAACTTTTAAGTTAGACAATCAAACTTAAATGTTTAGGTTTTGCTTGAGTTTGTTCAACTTTCAATTCTCAGTTGGCCTAACTTATAATTGTATATTGTATCAACTTTGAAGAGTTTGTTGAACTTTCAATTCTCAGTTGGCCTAACTTATAATTTTATATTGTATCAACTATGAAGAGTTTGTTCAACTTTCAATTCTCAGTTGGCCTAATTTTATTATTATATTGTATCAACTTTGAACCCTTACTTATGTAACTCAAACTTTTACGTTTTGCTTGAGTTTGTTCAACTTTCAATTCTCAGTTCCCCTTACTTATAATTTCATATTGTATCAACATTAAATTATACCATCTGTCAACTTTAATAATTATAATAACAACAACAACAACAACAACAACAACAACAACACTACTACTAATAATAAGAATAATAATGATGATGGTAATGGTGGTGGTGATGATGATTATGATGATGATGATGATGATGATGATGATAGTAATAATAATGCAAACCAAGTTTGAGTCATTTAAATCTATCAATAATACCCACTTAATTTAGTGGAACAATGTAGAGTAAATTTAAATTGCACTGCAACAGTTAGGACCA
The DNA here is from genome assembly GCF_963280865.1 of Gymnoscopelus braueri. Taxonomy (NCBI): domain Eukaryota; kingdom Metazoa; phylum Chordata; class Actinopteri; order Myctophiformes; family Myctophidae; genus Gymnoscopelus; species Gymnoscopelus braueri. The sequence goes on along the minus strand of NC_137625.1, from coordinate 32,397,388 downwards.
ATACGTCAAATAAACAATTACAAATGCAACATGTATATTCAAACCTTTTTTTTTATTATCAAAAAACATACAGATCCTCCTGTCCAATTAAATGGGAAGTGCTGAGATCCATAACTGTTTGTTTGATGTGAAGAGAGCACACTGCAGTTATAGAAGAGCCACATATACCAGAAGGGTTCACAACAACTTGGGTTTCCTGGGGTTACCTAAAACCACCATGATTAGACCGATAATAAAAGAAAATCACATCGATGAGGATTGGAAGTGTTGTGACACCCATATATACTAGCATGCATCACATATTGAACACTAAATGCGATGAGGTAACATTTTGGGAGATCAAGTAGGTAGAAATAAATGTGCATACATAACTAGTTATCCAAAACTATTCATCTAACAAAAACCTCAAACATGGCAGTATAAGAATTACAGAAAAACAGGAGATAAGAGAGAAAAGGGGAAAAGGGTAGAGAAGAGAGAGAACTTGAGATAAAGAACAGAAAAAGCAGAGATAGAATAGAGTACCATTCGCTAAGTGTGCTGGATTCACTGAAGTAGTTTGTTTTGTAAGGATCTGACCCTTGCTGAGAGGTCAGTTTGAAGTCCCATGAAAACCTTCTGAATTGTTTCAAATGTGTACCTCAGCTGTTTTGGGTACTGGAGGTTTAGAGCATAGATCAGCCCGAAGAGGTAAGCCACCGCCGTTGGTAGGTCAGGGAGATCTCGAAGGACGATGTGTTGTTCAACGATAACAGCAACGTTCTGGCGAAGGAGCTGAACTATCATCTTCCAACACAGTTAGGATACCCACAATGATGCCCTGTGTCTGCTCCTCCTCTGGGTCAGTTTCCTTGTGATGACAAACAGGAAATGGTCAACACATCAACTGCAAGCTATTTGTCATTAAAATGCTATGGCTCACACAAAGCTATTACTATGCAATTAATATTGCATAAACAAGCATATGTGTTTGACATATTAAACATTTCCATCTCCACCAAAAATGTACCCCATATTAAACAGTATATGACACCAATTACACCAGAACGAGGTCAGTGGGAATAAAAATCGAAATCAAGTACAGCATAAATAAAATCAAATAAACATGGAGTCTATGTTTAATAAAAGTATAATAAGCCACTCACAAGACAGGTCCTGAACAGCTTCTGATGACAGTCTCGGAGATACAAGGGAAGGCCCTTCAAGGCTACAGTCTGCCGATGTGCTATGATGTCAGATGTCTGGAACACACACACACACACACACACACACACACACACACACACACGCGCGCGCGCGCGCGTAGTAAATTGCATGTAGAAAGCTCCGAGCAAATATGAAAACATGCTGCCCATGGGAAACTGATATGGTACAACAACCTATTGAGTACACACCTTAAAAGGAATATCAGCATTAAACTCTATAGCAACATTTATGCATTCAAGAACCTGTTTTGTAGTTTTTATTTATGTCCATAATGTCCAGAGAAATGGTATTATGTCTGAAATGTACCTCATTATCCAGCTTGTCCAGCAGTCGATCCATCTCAGGTGGAAAAGCTGTGCTTCTGGCCCGATACAGTCTAAGGAGCCCTGGAGTGTGCTGACTAATGGCTGCTCTGAAGTCATCCATTAGGTTCTTGTTGGTGATCCGATGAAACTCTTCCATGATCTGTTGAAAACATTTAGAACCACTTTAATACAAAGTCAAACACAACATCCCAATATGCATGTTATCAACAGATGTAAGATTAGAGATTCTTATTTTTCAAAGATTAAATCAGAAACACAACATAACATTCTTTGCTCAGCTGCTTACCTCTGACTGGGAAAACAGAGCATGCCACCGCTCCTGAACCTCTGACACCATGGGCTGCATCTCCACTATCTCCCTGCGCCTCAGGGAGAAAGTCAGTTCCATCTGTTGCTTTATGAGTGCAACATTTTTATACTTCTTCTTAAACTCCTCAACCATGGCCAGTCTTTCGTCCTCCAGCGAGTCATCAGTATCTGGATGGTCAGGGACATGGTTTATCTCCCCTCTCTTTGGTCTCTTCAAGGAAGGACCTGCACCATCACCTTCATTGCTCCTTCTTTTGCGGTTAATGCTGACCTCAGCACAGCCTGCCTTACGTAGCTTGGACCTGTAATTCAAAAGTTTGTATTTTATGCTTTTTTTCCATCCATCATACCCTGTTTCACCACTTGGTTCTCGTAGGCAGGGGTGTTTGATGATGAGAGCAGAAGCAACAGACTCAGTCTGGTCTAGTGTAGGATTGGCTTTCACTTCAAACATTGCTTTTGCAATCTTGTACAAAATGTCGATCTTCATGTCTCTTGTCAGGATGATAGCTTTCTTGGTCTTCTCATATGCCTCATTGCCTTTGCGTAACTTCAATTCCACATCATAGGAGAAGTCTGGAATGGGGAAAGGGGAAGGCCACTCGGACACACTTCGCATATAATTCCTGATAAAAGCTGAGGGACTCTGGGGTGATTCTGTGGAGGCTAAACTGGCTGTGTCCAGGGAAGACGAAGAGTCTGATTCTTGCAGGGCAACTTGTACCAGTGGCTCATCCCAAACAATGTGCAAGATGACATGTTCAGGTGGCAATTCTTTGATATCAAACAGATTACAGGGAATGTTATTAAAGGCTGGGTCCTCAAACTGTAGTGTAAAGCTTCCTTGAAGTTGAAGTTTTTCACGAAGAATGCCTTGCAAATCTTCAACTGATTCAGGTACTTGAGGAAGCACCACTTTATGTGACATTTTTGGGGAGATTTTCACCAGCAGTAATAAACCCTGTGTTAGATGAGAAAAAAGGGGAAAAGAAGACAATTTCCAGAAAATGAAATTAATAAACAAGGCAGTAAGGACTTTCAGTGAGTCTGCAGGTATCAACGTTGAATTCAATGTTTTTAAAGATCTTTTTAAGAATAAATATTAAATAAATGTACAACCTATTTTTGAACAAATCGTGTGGTAAGATTTCTGTTATCAAATGGGGGTCCACAGGAAGGCCATATTATATATGTCCTGGTACAGTCAGCTCCACAAATATTAGTGGACCCGCAGAGACCCTAGATTTTGTCAGTACTACCTGCAATAAGTCAGAAATGTGCTTCTTCGTATACTATTTTAAATGATTAAGTGGTCGTGGTTTAACAGTTTGGAAGAGCATTTAAATATAAGCATCTGATTTGAATGGAAGAAAGAAAATATATATTTTTCCTACTTACCATTTTGTGTCCCTTCAATGGAGAAGGCACGCTTTTGGAGTCACCAGCACCTTTCCTCCCACTGTGTATGCAGTCAACGGATGATAGCTGTTGAGAGCCTCAGGATCCAGTATCTCGGTATCTGCATAGATGCTCTCCACAAGCTCATAGGACCTAAAATGTTCCAGGTACCAAGAAGTGAGCTTTTTGCCAACAAAGGCCCACTTGTACAGGGTTAACTACTATGGTTGCAGTAAAGCTGTTGGCGAGGTTGGTTTCAAAGCTGCATCCTGAGAATGGGCAACACACCCCAGGTGTTTAAGGTGATTGTTTAAATGTTTTAAAATGTTCTTTTTAGAGCAAATGTATTTGAATTCACACAACCAGCAGTAAAATGTTGAGTTTTCTTGCCTTGGGACAGTCCGGTGCAATCTTGACAGGTGTGATTTCAATGCACCGATGGTCCTGAAGGTGCACACACGCAGTCTGTGTGGATGCAAGGCCAGTTTGCTCCTCTGTGGTGAAGACTGTAGTGTTTCACTACAACAGATTCATTAGCGTGGTTGAATTTGCAGAATTTGCAATGCATGTAAATCTGTAAGACAAAGGTGACAACATGAGCTGAAATTTGCTAAGCAAATAAAATCATTTGAGCTGAAGAATGTTGCCCAACCTAATGCGTTTTAAATATTTATCAATTTAATGTTATTGTTAACAGCTATACTCTGTACAAACAATACAACCATTTTAAACAACTTTTTAAATTGACATTGCTCCTATAAAGACAAATTTAAAATTGCAAATTAATTATTAATTAATAATTACAGACACTGCTTAACACACTTAAAGGGATATTTCAGTTTCAAACATGTTTGGTGTCATTTTAACGTCTACTCAGGCTTTTGTGAGCACCAGTTTTTAAGTTGCTCTATTCAGTATTTAGATCTTTTTTATTCATTTTAACAGACACGCCCCCTTCCTATACAAACCCAGTGTAACGTCAAACTCCATTTTAACCATGTTAAATTAATTGAAAACACCCGTCCTTGGTTCTGGTGACTGATATTGTCTTTTTTCAATTAAAAAAAAAATCATAAAGAGATAAAATTAAATAAATGAAAGAAGTTATTGAAAAGACACGGCCCCCTCACGCATTTTGTTTTGTTAGGATCTGACCCTTGCTGAGAGATCAGTTCTAAATCCCATGAAAACCTTTTGAATTGTTTCAAATGTGTACCTCAGCTGTTTTGGGGTACTGGAGGTTTAGAGCATAGATCAGCCCAAAGAGGTAAGCCACCGCCGTTGGTAGGTCAGGGAGATCTTGAAGGACGATAACAGCAACGTTCTGGACTCTGGGCGAAAGAGCTGAACTATCATCGCCACAATGATGCCCTGTGTCTGCTCCTCCTCAGTTTCCTTGTGATGACAAACAGGAAATGGTCAACACATCAACTGCAAGCCATTTGTCATTAAAATGCTATGGCTCACACAAAGCTATTCTAAAATGATTCCAACTATTGCAAAACAAGTTTATACAGTACAAAACCCAAATTATACAGTACATGACACCAATTACACCAGAACGAGGACATTGGGGAAAAAAATCTAAATCAAGTACAGCATAAATAAAATCAAAGAAACGTGGAGTCTATGTTTAATAAAAGTATAATAAGCCACTCACAAGACAGGTCCTGAACAGCTTCTGATGACAGTATCGGGGATACAAGGGAAGGCCGTCAGATTTTCTGGAACACACACACAAAATATAATAAAAGAATACAATAAAACAAATGAAAAAAGTTATTGAAAGGACACAGCCACCTCACGCATTAGAAGGACAATAACAGTCACCAGAACCAAGGCAGGGTGTTTTCAATTAATACATCAAAATTGAAGTTACAATGGGTTTGTATAGGAAGGGGGCGTGTCTGATCAAATGAATATCAAATATCTAAATACTGAATGAAGCAACTTAAAAACGGGTGCTATCAAAAGCCAGAGTACACATTACAATGACCCCAAACATGTTTGAAAGTGAAAAATAGCTTTTTCACCCTCCCTTTTTGTACAGACCTATCCTTTAATGTTTTAACAGTACCAAAACTAGTCTGGAAGTAGTACAAATGGGGAAACTGTTACCTTAATGAGGGGACTAGGAAATACAATATTGGCTAAATATCAAATATGAATTAAACATTTCATTTTTTTTTTAGGTTAGAGCACTTCCTCTTGAACCAGATACTTTAAGATTTAAACCCCCATATGATGCTAGACAGTAAATTCCTTTACATAATTTATCCATGTGTAACCAAATGGACCCTTACAGGTACATTTGGTTCCATTTGTACACTCTAAGGGTTAAATTAACACTGATGATCTTAAATTAACACTCAGGATTAGTGTTACATCACATTCTTAATGTTAACTGATGATGCACAATGCATGATTATTAATTGACTTCAGTGTTGCATCTGGTGAAACGGTATTTATGCTCTGTGTTGAGCTGAAAATAGCCGATCTACAAGATAATAAATTATAACTTTGTCTTTGTGGATGATCATGTGCCACAAGTGAGCTTGAAGATCGTCTATTTTCGGCTCGCGACACCACCATACGACGAAGTATAAACCACGCTTGCTATAACTCACGTCATATGACGTTGGTCTACCTGCGTCACGACAGTCATGGATGAACTTCAACCTGGTGTTTGCACTTTTCCCATTACAACCCGTACATCTACATAAACGTTCAAATTTCAAATATAAAGTGCTTACCTCATGGCCACGGATGTTACACTTGTGTACGGGTCCTCAGAAGTACCCGTATTTTCCGTATTGTTCAATAAAAAGCATTTTAATCTGATCGGTGGCCATTTTCTAACAGAGTTATAATGTATTATAGTGCAATACACCTCCCAACCGATAGGTGCATAGTTGAAAGCGTGGCAAAAACAACGGAGAAAATGGCCACCGATTGGATTAAAATGCTTTTTATTGAACAATATGGAATATACGGGTACTTCTGAGGACCCGTAGATAATTGTAACATCCATGGCCATGGGGTCAGCATTTTATATTTGAAATATGAATGGTTATGTAGATGTACAGGTTGTAAATAGAGAAATTGCAAACACCAGATTGAAGTTCATCCATTCATGACAGATCATGTATCACGGCTAATCAATCCATGCAAACTTGCACAACAAAATCCTCAACGCATGCATGGTTTTTATTCCATGATACGTACAGGTCTAAATCAAACAAAATGTGTCCATTTTGGACATTTTTAGTTAAATTAAGACTGATAATAGTACAGTGTACATGTCCATATTTAAGATCAGTTGAAAAACGCATTGAGATGCAGACAGACAGTTTGCTCAATGTTACAGGATTATAGGATTGTCTCTTTAACATAGAAGATTCTTACAGTTACATTTGAGCATAAATTGACATAAAATGTTATTTTTCACTGAACCTGGTGCACTGTCTGTCTCCACCGTGGCCTCTCATGTTGTCCGCTCTGTGGTGTGTGTGTTTGGGGAGAGAGTGTGGGGACTAGCCTGCATCATTCATCTCTCTTTAACTGTCGGTAATGCCTGCCCAACTTATCAATTTCTTTATCACACCATCAATAGTGACACCATTGTTTAACTTAAATGAAAAGTAGGTTCAAACTTACAGTGAAAGTGATGTGGATTCAGCTGCTCCAGATATGTGCATTCATGCAGCTCCAAAGAATAAAATGGAAAATGTGGGCGGAGCTCTTCAATTAACAGAAAGTTGGTATTTGCGCCTTTTTTCTAGCCTGGGATCCAGCCTGCTTCGCTACGTTCGGCTGACTTTTTTTTCTCTCTCCGCTTCTCAGTCTGGAAAGCCTCCCATTGGTAGGTTTTGCAGAACTACACTGGAACTACATATGTTACGTTGGGCAACGTCGTTGCTGATTGGATGTTGTTCAAACAAATGACGAATCACAACGATCACACTGTTTTTTTGGTCCTGCCCCGCACCACAGACCAATCAGAAGCCACGTTAGGTTTCGAAGCTTTTGGCATGTCCCGCCTCCCTTGGAGATAGGAGGCTTTCCAGAATGAGAAGCGGAGAGAGAAAAAAAAGTCAGCCGAACGTAGCGAAGCAGGCTGGATCCCAGGCTACCTTTTTTCAACAAGGACTCATGAGTTAGCAGAACTTTTCCTCTTGTACTGACTCCAAACTGAAACAAGTTAGTTTGTAAAACTCACAAAGTGATGTTGCAACATACAACTAGTTAGGTGTGCTGGTCTGACTTAAGTTTTTGCCTCAATGTTAATAATTTATAGTTTAATGTCTTAACAACTTAAAATGACATTTTAGGCCAACATTTTTCAGTTGGCTTTTTAGAAAGATGGCGGATTTGAAATCGTTGAAACATAGGTTTCATTTACGGCCTGTAGAGTCTATGGGCGTAACTTTGTCCATTTCTTTTTTTTTACAGTCTATGTGTTTCAGTTAGGTATACATAGGAGCAAAAATCTGATTGTGGTGATGCAGACTATAGGGAAAAAGGCTGAGGCACTCCGTCTTCAGGTGAAAAAATACATTTATTCTTGAGCAAGGTAACAGAGTCAGAGATGACCAACTCGTTTCAACTCTCTGGCCCTCAGCAGGGTCTGAACCCTTTTGAAGACCAAAGACTCAAATGTTATTATGAATGTATTGCAATATTCTCACAGCCCACAGGTTGAGAACCACTCACACAGACCATCCAAAAATAAGTAACTCCTTTTATTTCAAACTTTGTCAGTGGCGCTTGGCCTCAATGCTAATCTATAAACGGATTAGTAGGCAACGCGGTTGTACTGGTTCAGAACTGAATGTCTCTAGAAAGATCTTTACCAGAAAACTGTGTCAACCGTTTTAATGAGTTGAATAATGAGGACTGTCCTCCATACGGCCTTCTGAGAAAAGGACTGCTCTGACGTGCAGTCACTCAGCGAAGTCCTCTCTAACCTCATTACATTCATTTACATTAATAAGGTCATAATTACATCCTGGGGGGAGGGCGGGAAGGGGAGGGGAGGGGGGTAATACCACAAGCAATTCAGAAAAGGCAAGTGACGAAGAGCAAATTGTTCGAATTTGTAATTTCAAATGGCATACTGTATGCTATCACAGCGCTGTTAAATTACAATGTTTTGTGATTTACAGTAAGGTCATCATGCTCACAACATATTGTGCGAACTTATAGATTAGCTATTTTCAGCAAAGAAAATTGGTGTAGAGACGGAAAAAAAGGAGTTGGCCAAGGATAGACCCCTGGGGGACCCCGGTCAATATAGGGTTTTAAATGGATAATTAATAGGCTGTATTTTTTTGTTTACATGTGGCTATAGCGCTATACTGCTAGCACATAGAAAGCAGCATTAGAACATGTATAATATATACATGTTATCTACCACACTCAAGACTCAAAAAAGCCATCGGGCATTTATCTCCTCCATTTTACATCCTATCTTCTAGCTCAACATTCGGCCCACAGTCAAGCAGTCAAAGCCTTTTTGTTCCCACTGTGTGCTATTCCATCACTTTTACAGGTTAGGCATTCTGTTCCAATTACCTCAAGTGTTTTGGCTCGGCATTGGGCACGGGACATGAATATTTTATACCTCTCATTTGAGCCGCCTTTACTCAGCTGTACTTGCTGTTTTTTAAAGCTCAGCTTGAACTCCCCTTGACTAGCTGTTTTTTTTCATGCTAAAATAGCAGTTCTGTACAGGATTAGGCTGCATGGTCTGTGAAACATAGTGCTTGGATGGGGGGGTACAGGGGTGCTGGCACAGTGAAGCAACAGCAGCTCCAATTCCGTTGAAACTCTGCATGTATCTCGCATTTTGCAGGCAGTGTACACACAGCCCAATGCCAGATGAATGTATTGTTAATGACCTGTGGGGTTGAATGAAGGGAACCGGCAAGCACCATGAAGGAAGGAAGATCTTGTACGTGTATTTGTTGAATGGCACACAAAACAGGTGCCAACGCAAAGCGTCGAAACATGTCAAATACAGCGAGATGAGAGGGACCATGCCTTCCGACCGTTAAAGCTGCTAAACCGGAACTTTTGTGGTGAACAAAACGTTACAAAATGAGGATGTTGATCTAATACTCTGTAACTAGCACAACTATTCCCTGCTCTTCCATTGAGAAAGTAGTACTGCCTGAAGCTTAAAGCGCAATATCTCCCCTGCCCAAGTGGGCGTTCCGTCTTAGCTCAGCGATAGAAAATTCAGCCCTCGTGCCGGGAGCTCAAATCCCTTGTAGGGTGAAAATCTTACAGGTTATAGCTTCAAACAAATATAGCACAAAAGACCAAATCAATGATATGACATAAACCGATGTAACACCACAATCCTCCCAAAATGTTCCCCATAACAATATAGCAACAATGGACTGCAGTAAAACAATAAACGTGTGTGTGTGTGAACCGAGGCAAGCTGGAAAGTCCTTATCCCGTGGCCAGGATGCTACAGTATGTACTGTAGTACTGTATATTTGGCTGGCACGGTGTCCATGTGGTGAGTGCAGTGGTGTAAAGTAACTAAGTACATTTACTCAAGTGCTGTACTTGCGTATACACTTTTGAGGTATTTTTGCTTTACTGGAGTATTTCCCATTTTCGATTCTTTTACTTCCACTCCAAACTGTCCCTTAGCGAGGAACTAAAGCTGAAAATAGCCGAACTACAAGCGCAAAGCGTGATGTGCCGTGCCACCCTTGAGCTTGTAGATCGGCTATTTTCAATGCGCGACACCATCGTATGGCAACGTACAGTATATGATTCTGGCTTAGAAAGCCCTCACTGCTCACTCACTCTTAAGCTGTTCTACATACGGGCGTCGGCTAAAAGCCCAAAATGCAAATGAGCGTGTCGGACTTAAGTCTCCCAGCAGACAGAAACCAGTATGCTTAGCTCAAACCATAAGTAGTTGCATCCGGCAGTCACCAACCTTCATTTGAACTGGTGAAGCAAATCCCTTCATGGCTGTGAAAGCCCACTGAGGCTGTGTGCATCTCTTCAAACGTGATATACATTTACAGTACGTTTAGGTATTTAGTGGAGGCTGCCAAGTTGTTTTTGGATAGATAGGCAAACACAAAAAAGAGGCGGTCTCTTTTTGAAGGACATTTCGACTCACGCTATTGAAGATTAAAGATCCAAAAGTGTATTGCTTTTCTTTGTCACTCACTCATACAAGCAAGCAGCAAAATGGTGGTGTGACATATACTCCACACACTTACTAACAATAACGATATATAATAGCAATATATTGTTGCCGTCAGGCAGAAACCTTGTATATCCAAATGTATTTGTTTTTATTTTAAGTTTTTATTTTTATTATTAAGTTAATGCCCGACTTTATCATACAAGAGTGTCACACAAAAATAGTGAAAATAACAGATGTACAAGCTTGTAGATATTACTTGTAAGCTATTTTCACTATTTAAATGTAAAAAAATATATATATTTATAATAAATGAAAAATAAAAGTAACGGTCTTGGACATTTTCCACCCCGCCAGCAACGATATAATACTGGGTATAAAGACAAGTACATTACACGATCAAACCTGTGACAGGATATTTCTCTAACTATGAGGGAATGGTGAAATGCTCCCATCAATGGATGCCATATGAACATACAGCAGCATAGTGTTCTTGAACTCCTCGAGAGCTACAATGCATCAACATGAATGTGTAGATTAAAGGCTGAAACATGCAGCAATAAAACACTGTACCCACACTGAAAAAAAAATCATTATCTCAGGGGGGTTTAAGATGCCATGTATAATCTTATCCTATATTCCTTTTATTGTTATAAATGTACTTGTCACTTTCTTCCAAAATGGTGGATATCTCATTTCACGAAGGCCTTTCAAATCCAGTCATGAGGAGAAATCACTCTAGGAGATTACAGTACAAGGCATTTGGCATAAACCTGGACTTGAACCTCATTTATCTTTAAGATAGAGGCTTAGAGTACAGATGCGCACCGTCTCCCTTTTTTGGACTAACACAAGCAGAGGTTTAGAGTAACCAAGTACATTTACAGTACTCAGGTGCCGTAGGCTACACAGTGGTGGAAAAAGTACTCAATTTATTTTACTCAAGTAAAAGTATCAATACTGCAATGTAGAAATACTCTGTTACAAGTAAAAGTCCGGAATTCAAACTTTACACGAGTAAAAGTACAAAAGTATTGTCATCAAAATGTACTTAAAGTACCAAAAGTAAAAGTACTCATTACGATACGATACGATACGATACGATAATACTTTATTGTCAGTTTGCACTGAAATTTGTCTTGCGACCCAAACAGCCATGTATGCAACATATAACAGTACACACATTTGACATGACACAAGAAAACAACAAAATACATACATAAAGACATTATGCAGAATGTCCCATTTGTAGATCGGCTATTTTCAAATGGCCGAAATATATATATAGAGCTGAAGTGGTTAATGTGTGTTTTTTTAATAATAATCAAAATCTACAAAGTAACTAGTAACTAAAGTTTTCAAATAATTGTAGTGGAGTAAAAGTAAAATATTTGCCTCTGAGATGTAGTGGAGTAGATGTAAAAGTGCTGACAATTGTTAACACTCCAGTAAAGTACAAAAAAATACCTCAAAATTGTACTTAAGTACAGTACTTGTGTAACTTAGTTACTTTACACCATTGATAACGAGAACAATATAGTCTTTTTAAACCTCACATTTACTGCCAGAAAAAGAAAATTAAAAAAATTCCAACAGCGATTCAATTACTGCAGTAAATAAGACAGTGATTGCATTTTTGTGATTGCATCCAACATTGGGTTTCCCGAGTTGTCCTTCACGCCGGGAAGACAATGAAATATAGCCGTTTTGTTAATTGAACATCCGAGTGAGCCATTAGGGCATCATTAAAATCATGAAAAAGAGGCTTAATGAATGGGAAATTGTCTGCCATTAGCTCACCCTAATCAGTCTTTCACTTCCTTAATCCATTAAGACCGGGAACGCATCATTTTAACATGTCTTTGGGCGATTCAAAAATAGCAGATCTACAAGCTCATAGAGCTGCACCGATTGCCGCGCTATGAGCTTGTAGATCTACTATTTTTGAAAAATCGTGACATGTGTGCAAATCTTTGAATATATATATTTTTTTTAAGGCAAACATTTGTAACTCAAATCTTTGCTTCTGGGGGATTCTACAAATGCCTTCTAAGTTTTTTGAAAAACTTATGTTTATATATCAGTGGTTCAGGGACCCCCACAATGATATGTATTTGGCCGTGGACCCCCATCTCAAAATATGTTGTTCCAGAGACCCCCATATTTGAGTTAAAAATGTTCACTTTAAAAAAATATATATATTCATATATTTGCACACATTTTCTTTTTTTTTATTTAAATAGCACGGTGTGAGCTTGTAGATCTGCTGTTTTTGAATAGCCAAATAAATCTTAAAAATTACACAGATTCTTTCCCGGTCTATATGGGTTAATAATAATAACTCGTAATGTGTTGCCCATTGTAACGTATGACAGACCTGGATATTGTGGCACAACAACGCAGCTCCAATTAATCAAACCCATGTAATTATTTCAAAGGTACAGTATATACAGTACACCGAGAGGGGAGTGGAAACGTAGCATGGATTCTGTATGGTTTGTTAATGTCCCATATCTATCATGGGAAAGGATTTAGCTGAGCGTGCGTGTTCTTTTTAAGCAGCCACGTTGCTTTTTCCACTTGTTCACTATAGAGGTACCTGGGAGCTACCCAGTATGCATTAATCTAGCATTGGCCACTTCTCGGTTACAATCAGCACAGGATACACTGTAGACCAGTGGTTCTTAAACATTTTCATGTCAAGGACCCCCCAGATTAATGTACTGTATGTGGCTGCGGATTTTGTATCAGGGACCCCTGTACAAGATAATTATGTGTTGTTAAAATGTTTCAAGAATATTCCAAATTATTCACATTGTTTCATGATGTTTTGCAGAAAGCAGATCGGTTATTTTCACTATTTTGATAGTTTTTCTTTTGAATAATAAAAAAAGGAACTGTTTTGGACTGGAGCGACGGAAGCCCCCCTAACTTGCTTTGCTATTATATCCCCCTAAAAGCACCATTCCCATTCACTTTACACTACACCCCACACAATGATGTAGTTGAATACAAACCTTGATTTGATTTGATGAAACCATAGATTGTGCAGCATGAAGGTAATGTTTTGCATTTCCTTTGATCTATCCTGCCACTTCAGTAATCATTCCGAAAAAAGCACCACAGTGGGTACTCGTACAAAAGAATATTTCGTCGCTGTCGGTTGGAAACCTTTCATGTCCATTACCGTTCCTTTTTCATCATCATTTAAAAAAAAAACATTTCAAAACAGTGAAACTAGCTCATGACTCATCACATCACAGCACGCTGTGACCTCGTAGATCTGCTATTTTCTGTACTTTTGTGAGCTTGTATGATGAATTTAAAAAGTTGAAGTACAGAGATGCAAGGTTTCTGCCCTACAGTGACGATATAACCAGTGGTGTAAAGTAACTAAGTACATTTACTCAAGTAATGTACTTAAGTACAATTTTGAGGTACTTTTACTTTACTGGAGTATTTCCAATTGTCTATACTTTTACTTCTACTCCACTACATCTCAGAGGCAAATAGTGTACTTTTACTCCACTATAATGATTTGAAAGCTTTAGTTAGCCTACTAGTTTCTTTGCATAATATAACTTATTACATTATAAAACACACATGAACCACTTTAGCCCTATTTCAAACCTACGTAGGCTATTTGAAAATAGCCGATCTAGATCTGCTATTTTCAAACACTTTAGTACTTTTGGTAGCCTACTTTAAGTACATTTTGATACCAATACTTTTGTACTTTTACTCAAGTAAATTTTTAATTACGGACTTTTACTTGTAACAGAGTACTTCTACAGTACATTGCAGTATTGATACTTTTACTTGAGTAAAACATTTGAGTACTTTTTTCACCACTGGATATAACACACTTGAAGGCTTTGGACAATTATGAGTGCTCTCTCCCTCATCCTCATCTTTGCAACGCAAATGTAAAATGTAGTGTGTTCATAGTGAAAAACTGGTAAAAACTGTTAAAATTGAAATATGAAATTAATGATTTTTTATGATGATATTTACAACTTTTCGTAAAAATAGCCTAGATATTTTCTCTCCTTGGTTTACAATGAGGACAGATGACTGACCTCTAATGCCATACAGTAAGTACGGTGGCACCACAACGAGCCACGCTTCAACAATTTATTTTACACCACCCATATACATTTCGTCAGTGTCAGGCAGAAACCTCATATCTCCATGTTTCAAATTTGTATGCTTTTTTTCCCCGTAAATGAATGCCCTACTAAACATCATACGACAGTGTCGCACAAAAGTAGTGAAAATAGCAGATCTAGAGCTCAGCCATTTTCACTATTAAAATGTTTTAAAAATAATGATTAAAAAAATAACTGTTTTGGACATACGAGTTTTCTACCCGACAGCAACAATATTTAAAATGAAGTATGGCAATTAAGCCTTGCTCAAGCAGTCCTTTACTTTCATTACATGCCACTCCGGATCTGGCCAGATTGTACAATGTGCATAAATTATGACACTGTGCGTTTGTTCCTCGATGAAATGTTTGACTGTATGGAGACGTTTACCATCGTCATGAATATTTTTTTTTTTATGTTTATACTCGTGATTCTACTCGTCAACGGGCTCCCATCAGTATCTGTGGAAAGCTACTGTATCCGTTCATTTGCACAATACATACATGGACATGATACTAACCATGATACTGACCATGATACTGATGATACTGACCATGATACTGACATGATACTGACATGATACTGACCATGATACTGATGATACTGACCATGATACTGATGATACTGACCAATGACCATGATACTGACATGATACTGACCATGACATGATACTGACCATGACATGACATGATACTGACATGATACTGACCATGACATGATACCGACGATGACATGACATGATACTGACATGATACTGACCATGACATGACATGATTCTGACCATGAATTGATACTGACCA
Organism: Gymnoscopelus braueri; assembly: GCF_963280865.1. Lineage (NCBI taxonomy): Eukaryota > Metazoa > Chordata > Actinopteri > Myctophiformes > Myctophidae > Gymnoscopelus > Gymnoscopelus braueri. Next base: position 32,382,024 of record NC_137625.1, on the reverse strand, counting down.
TGTTACTGACACGATACTGACCATGACATATTGACCATGACATGACATGATACTGACCATGATACTGATGATACTGACCATGATACTGACATGATACTGACACTTACTTACTGATTATTACCATGTAACACTTCTCTCAAAAATATATTACATTATGAGGGGCTACGTAAGGTTCTTAATGTAACACATTATTACGTTATGCAAAAATATGTTATGTGTTGTGCTCATGATTTTATTATTGAGTTTACGATTACATTACGAGTTTTTATGCATTACAAATTCTACTATACTTGGGGGAACATTTCGCAAGTATAGTAATACAAGTGTACACACACACACACACACACACACACACACACACACACACACACACACACACACACACACACACACACACACACAACACACACACACACACACACACACACACACACACACACACACACACACACACACACACACACACACACACACACACACACACACACACACACACACACACACACACGCACACACACACACCATGCGTTGTCGGGTGTCATTTGCAAACACCTACCTTAATCGTCACTCTCTGCTTGTTGTGGCGCTTCAAAGGCCCAGCTAGATTAAAGTGAGCCACGGTACACTGTGGCTTCTTCTTTTTTGTGTCATCTCTGTGCCGTGTGGCATGCTGGAGCCTGCTTTGCTCACTTCAACTGCTGGAATTTGAATGAGACAGATGGAGGTACAGTAACAACTGTGGGGGGAGAGGTATTGTATCTCTACATCTCCATCTGAAAAACTACACCTTTTTTGGGGGAGTATCCCGCTGTGAGGCTCATGTCCAAATTTGGAACATGGCAGACGGCATGCTCCCACACAAATGTTTGATGGGTTTTTTGCTTCATCCATGGTGGTAAACAGTGGTAAACAATGTTCCACCTAAAAAACGTTTGGAGAGGTTTGTTTGTAAAAATGTGATAACCATGTTAAAGAAAATGGGACTCGTACGATACTGAATCAGATGAGCACTCTTTAAGGCCAGTGTAACTTACAGTAAAGGGATAGTTCACCCAAGAAGATTGGATAGTCACCCCATGCAGACTTGAATTCATGGATTTTTTTTTTTTGCGTTCCTATTAGCTCAATGGTAAAAATGTCAGGACTTGTGCAGGAAACCGGGTTCAAATCCGGGGTAGAAGAGGAAAGTTACATAGTGCAGCTTTAAGTCCACGTTAGACAAAGTAATAAAACGTTTATCCTGTGTATTTCAGAGATAATGGATTTGAAATTGATTAATGCAGTGGTTCCCATCCTTTTATCGATCAAGGCCCACTTGCATAATCCAGAAAGTGTTTGCGTGGGCGGGCTGAAAGCATTTTCAGAGCATTTTAATGATCAATAAATCGATTGTGTTCCGGCTTGGATCAATAAAACCAATTTGACTTTAATACTTTAAGTTCTTGTTTATTTGTATCACTATGAAGAATCGGCGCTATTACCTCGGAACTCGGGTCTGTCCATCATTATGTGTAATACCCGAGTGGATCTGAAAAGACCCGTAGTATGCCTTCTGTGTGTGTGCGCAGCTGCACTATTAAATCAGGAGAAAAACGTAATAAAGTGCTGTTTAACTCGTGTATGATGTTTTAGACAGACCTAGGATCAGGTTAGTGCAGCAGCGACATGAATGGCTGTGCATCTTGAGTGATGTTTTAGGCTGGTTTAAGATCAGAGTACTGCAGCGCACTAAAAAAGTTGGTGTGCGCACCACCACCGTGCAAGGCAAGCCAGCTGCCGGGCTGATTTGAAAACACTGCTGTGCAAATCATGGATTCCTCTGACGAGGTGAAAGCAAAGCTTTGATCATAAAATGGTCATTGGTCAATAGGTATTAATTCATATAGTCCACATTTGTTTACAAAGAAAACCTTTTGTCACGCATATTAAATTAATACCTCTGCGCATATTTATTTATTTATTTTTGTAGTGTCATATGTGCTTTTTTGAAGGGCTGTCTGGGTCGGATCTGCCTCGGAAATCTCGGAAATAATCGGGTTTCGGAAAAAAATTCACCGGGTCCAATTAAGGTCCGGGTAAAAAGAAGAAAACGGCTGGGAATCGGGACGAAATTGTCACGGGTCCACCCGGGTTTGGTTTTGTTATTTGAAAAAAATCTCGGAACGGCTCGGAATCGGATCAGATTTCACATTTCCATTTCAGTTCCGGTTCCTTTTTTTTAGACCCGTGAAGAGCTCTACCTGTGACCTACCAGGTCCACATTCCAATGTGTTCAATGCACGGCAGGGATAGGGTAGCCGACTACCTGAAATTCAAATAAGGGACACCTGGCCGGGCGTCCCTTATTTCTAAGAAAAAGAAGGGAAGCCCAGAAAAAAATACAATCTCACGGTATATACTGTACAGTTTTTGTATTCATTTTATTAACCACTTGAACCCCAGCATCCATATTCAGGGGGTAAAATTAGCCAAGAATAGCGGATCGTCAATTTTTGGCAAAGAGATGGTGTAGAGACAGAAAAAAGTGGTCAACGTACAGAGACAACTCGGGCAGGGTTTCCGCTGGACATTTTTTGGGCCGGCCACCATGACCGACAGGATTATATTTTATCGGCCAAAGAATACATCGGCCATATTATAATTAACGTCACATGTGTGTTTGCAGATACGTGCACCCAACTGATGATTACACCTCGTTACGTTAGCGCTGCGCTCCTTTCCACTTTATGACAGATGCAATCTGTTCCTGTTTTTTAGAGTTAATGAAATACTATCTACTGTATCTACTCATGCAGGTGTCACTTGCCAAAAAAGAAATGAATAAAGTGCGCGTGAGTGAACTGCTGCGCGACTCCGTCGCACAGTAGCCTGCCTATCTACTGTATCTATATCTATCTCTCTATCTCTCTATCTATATCTATCTATCTATCTAATAAATACACCGCAAGGGGCCCTCCGGGGCCCTCCGGGGCCAACAGTAGCGGCAGCAGCTGATAACACTCTATCACGTCACTGACACTGTGTCCTTGTAGTTGTGAATTAGCAAACTGGACATTTAGACGGAATGTTTCCTTTATCCTCATCTTGCGCTAATGCACGCAACTGTTTTGCCAGGTTTTATTTTTGTTGTTTCTCATAAGCGTGCATCCGTTTGACTGTCAACAACACAGTAGTCTGTGCCTTGACTTCAGTGCACTGACTCTCACCCCACCCGCCCCCCCGCCCCCTTGCGCTTCAACTTCCCAGGAAAAGGCTGTTCGCGCTTGAAACATGCCCCGACACAGGCGTCTCTATAGCATAGCTATCATCCTCCTCTCAGTGTCAGCACAGACCAGGAAAACGCCTTCCCTTTATTTTCCCCCTTTGAACATGGCAGTGCACCAGCAGAGAAACAGATTAACCCTGTATCTGTCCTACTCATAATGTGCATTGAAACCATGAGGTGAACGTGTTCAGTTTTCAAAACTACATGAGCATAAGAATTACTATCTGCCTTTTGGCAAATCATTCTGACAAGCCATACATGATTATTGTTTTCAGCACAAAGACGGGCACATTTCTGGTCCACTGTGTGTGTGTGTGTTTGCAGCGTTTTGGTGTGTCTTGTGTGCGTGCGCTTGCCATTGACTGTGTACAAACAGACATTATTAAGGTTTCGAGGCCTATCAGGCTCTCGAAGCCTTATTGCATCTCTTGCCTTTCACTATTCTTCCGCCGTTTTTGGCAGTTCTGGCCTAACCGCGTGGTCACTTTTTACGAAACTCGGCAATATGGTAGAGGGCTATGCCAAACGGCGAAGAAACGAAACTCACAACTATCGGCCAAAGGGTGGCGCTATTTTACTCAATTGACTTTGAACAGGTACAACTCATGCCCTGTTTGACCCACATCCATGACACTTCGATACACACATGCGTCTCCTCATGCCTAACAACTTTCACACTCTGACTTTTGACCTCTGACCTTTAGATCTCCCACCATTTCCAATTATATGAAAAACAGTAAAAATCTATAGCTTTCTGGGATCTTTGAGCAATCTGCACGAAACATTTTACACATGAACTTTGGACCTATGCCGACAAACGTGAGCAAGCGGATTTTCCATAAGTGAAAACATTAAGCTTTTATGAGCCAATTAATATTGCAGTTTTAAGACAATTATTCGTCTGCCCCTAACACGTTCATGCAGACTCACATTTGTTTGAAACTTTGCAATAATGTAGAGGATCATTCCAAGTATCACTGAAACCAATCTTACTCCAATTGGTCAAAGGGGGGCGCTATAGCAATTTTTTGAAAATGCAAACTTTAAACAGGCAAAAGTCATGCCTCGTTTGGCCGACAGCCATTACACATGCTTACACATGTG
>NC_137625.1:32350155-32372655 GCF_963280865.1 Gymnoscopelus braueri | reverse complement strand
AACTATGCCGGCCTTCCAAAGGGCAGTCAAATTATTGAAAAACATCCATTTGACCGATGAGAAAATAATAATTTACAATAAATTAGGAAATTAAATAAAATAAATAATATAAATATGAGTCTATTTAACATTATTAACACAATGCATTCATTATGTCAAAAGAAAAGAAATGGAGAATAGGAAAATATTTCAGACGATAATCCAATTAGCTCAGTGGTGGAAAGTAACTAAGTTTATGTACACAAGTACTAGTCTGTACTTAAGTGCAGTTGTGAGGTATTTTTACTTTACTTGAGGATTTCCAATTTTCAATAGTTTTTCTACTACTGCGTTAAATCTCAGAAGCAAATATTGTACTTTTTATTCCACTACAATTATTTGAAAACTGTAGTTACCAATTACTTAAAATGATTAAATGATTACATACATTAACCACTTAATCCCTATTTTACACTTAGGCAATTGGAAAATAGCCGATCTAATATCTCAGAGCTTGTAGATCTGCTATTTTCTGAGTACTTTTACTTCAGTACTGTAAGTATATTGTGATGCCAATACCTTTGTACCTTTACTCAAGTCAGATTTGAATACAAGACTTTTACTTGTAACTGAGTCTTTTTTTAATATTGTGGTATTTCTACTTTTACTCAGTACTTATTCCACCACTGAATTAGCAAAGCATTCATTCAAGTCGTTTTGATGAGTCCAAAGGTTTAATATAAGTACAGTATGCCTGGTACAGTTCTTTGTGATTCACAATTGTCACATCGAAAGTGTATATGGACATGATGAGATTTGTTGACTCAACGTCAATTCTGTGAGTTAAATTTGGTGAGGGAAGACTGTCACTTCAGCAAAAGCACTACATTGTAAATTGAGGTTAATCTTTTGAGGAGAAAGCCTCACCCACCCAACTCATACATAATACAAGCCTTGTTCATATTCTCAGTGCTTTCAATTCAGTTTCCAAAATAACTCTGACTCGACCTTTCTTCATGTGAGATGAAAAGGAGACAGCTATCTGAGAGAGAGAGAGAGAGAGAGAGAGAGAGAGAGAGAGAGAGAGAGAGAGAGAGAGAGAGAGAGAGAGAGAGAGAGAGAGAGAGAGAGAGAGAGCGAGCGTGTCTCACTCTGACAATCCAACTGAAAAGTTCACAGTGGTGGAAAAAGTACTCAGATACTTAAGTATCAATTCTGCAATATATAAATACTCCGTTACAAGTAAAAGTCCGGAATTGTAAATAAAAGTACAAAAGTATTGATGTCAAAATGTACTTAAAGTAGCAAAAGTAAAAGTACTAAAATGTTTGAAAATAGCAGATCTACAAGCTCACAACGCGTCGCGATGTGGCGCGTTGTGAGCTTGTAGATCGGCTATTTTCAAATAGTCTATGTATAAAATAGGGCGAAAGTGGTTAATGTATGTTTTATAATATGATAATTGATATCTGCAAAGTAACTAGTAACTAAAGTTTTCAAATAATTGTAGTGTAGTAAAAGTACATATATTTGCCTCTGAGATGTAGTGGAGTAGGCTAGACTGTAGAAGTAAAAGTACTGAAAACTGGAAATACTCCAGTAAAGTAAAAATAATAAAATAAGTAATTGTACTTAAGTACAGTACTTGAGTACACGTACTTAGTTACTTTACACCACTGAAAGTTCACTTCAAGACTGGATGATTTGTTTCACAGAGCAGGAACGTCGTCGTCCTTGAATTGCATGAAAATATGAAATTACAAAAAACAAACAATGTTTTCAAGACTCATTCGAGGTACAAATGCTCCTTTTACAAAACACTGGATCTATCGTGTGAAAAATATTGGAAAATAACTTTTCCCTGTGTACAAAAAGAAAACGAAACAAAAAAAGCCACTTCGAACGAGGCAAGTGAAATTTGTACCGCTTTTGGACGCGATGACGGAGAGGAAGGGGGTGGAGTCAAGAGATGGAATATATATCGTCGCTGTGCGGCGGAAACCTTGTATATCCAAAAGGAAATGGAACGAAATTGTCCAGAAATAGTGAAAATAGACGATCTACAAGCTCACAATGAGTTGCTTCCGCGATGCATATTGTGAGCATATAAGATCGGCTATTTTCACCACTTTTGCACGGCACTCGTGTATGACGAAGTAGAAAATAAAGTAGAAATTTGTAGATATGAGGTTCCCGCCTGACAGCCCACGATATCAAAGTACAGTAGCTATTGGGCTTCTGTGCTCGTTTGTATGATTCATAGAGTCGCTGTAGGACAGAAAACGTGTCCGTCCAAAACTGCACAAACTTGTTACTTTTCATGAAATGGAAAAAATAACCCGCAGTGCTCCAATGGATCCACTGTAAGTTCTTCTTAACACTTTTCACTGTTTAAATAATTGATAAAACCCACAGACTTCAATCACTTTCGTCTTTTAGTTCTACTGGATCTCTTCTCCACTTAGTCTCATTTTTTTTTTGACGAAATTGTGAATATGTTTAGTCTTAGTTTTAGTCATTGTAGCTTAGTTTTAATTTTGTTTTAATTTAGTTTTCGTCAGTGAAAAAAGGTAGTCGACGAACAAATATTTTGAGATGGGGGGTCCGCGGCCAAATACATATCATTGTGGGGGTCCTTGACATGAAAAGGTTTGAGAACCACTGATATAGAAACATACGTTTTTCAAAAAGCTGTAGGATTTAGAAGACATTTGAGTTACAAATGTTTGCTTTAAAAAATATATAAAAATAATAGCAGATCTACAAGCTCGTAGTGCCGCGCTATGAGCTTGTAGATCTGCTATTTTTGAATAGCCAAAGGAATCAAAAAATGACACAGATTCTTTCCCGGTCTAAATGGGTTAAAAAAAACTGTTTATTTTAACCCACGGTTGCCCACCCCTGCAGTGTAAGCGATGCCTACAGAATTGCAAACTTGAAAGAATGTTAACAATGTCTTCTTGCTGTGCTGGTTGACAAGTTGAGTCCTGGGGACAGAATATAAAGTAGTAGCAGTCTGGGTCCCTGCAGGCCCTGAGGTGGAGAACCACTATGGTATCGTGGTGGGGATGACGATTATGAATTCACAAAGGGAATCACACGGTCCTATACCATATGGAATCAATGAAGCGGTCCCTGAAGCACAGATAGCTACTTGATATGAAAAAAAAATAACTTGACAAATACAGTAAATTCAACCATTTCTGGAATGACATATCCGCTACACCAGTGGCTCTCAACCTTTTCTGGATCGGGGCCCGCTTGAAAACCTTGAAAGTCGTCGCGGCCCACCCATCGGACCACTTAACACACGGCAGCCGCCGAAACCCGCCTACCAGTGACATCGTCGGTAGGCAGGTTTGGCCATTTGATGGTATTAATTAATTCATTCATCCACTGACAGCGTTTTTTTTTTTTTACTTATTTTGACGATCCACAGAGAGCCATGATGTGTACACGGATGTAAACAAAAGGCTGTCTGGGGGGAGGGGGAAGGTCTCGTCTATCCACCGGAACAAAAAATGTTTTACCGCGATCGTCCGTTCTTTTGTAATCGGCAGTTGAATATGGCTCATTTTCATCCAAAAAAGAAGAAATCCGAGCTAGATGAGTTTTTTTTTTACATCTCATAACATGGGAGTGGATGGAGTGACCTTTTTGGGGTTATTTCTGCTTCTACCATTCTCTCGCAGTCAAGGGATCATTCATAGGTTAGCAAGGAGCGCCCTCTAGCGTAATTAAAAAAAAAAGTTTTTGTTTTTGTACTTGACGTAGATCTACGTCAATGGCGGTCAACGGTTGGATTTAAAATGACGTAGATCTACGTCAATGGCAGGGGGAATGTGTTAATAATGCGAGAACAATGGCTTCTATCATAGCATAATAACTTTCCAGGAAGAGAAAGTCTGCAGTTTCCATCAGCTTGGATTCCCCATCGATGATGTCACTGGTAGACAGGTTTCCAAACTCTCCACAGCCCTCCTCTGAGACACAGAACCAGTAGAAAAAAATCGTACCATTATAATGAGCACTATAGTGATGAAAATAGGTTGAAAATCGGTGAAATGGTGATTTAATTTAAATCGTAGTGTTTTGCCAATTATTTAGGGGCCCACCACCCCCCGCGTCCCACCAGTGGGCCCCGGCCCACTGGTTGAGAACCACTGCCCTACACAGCTGTGACACAGTAGACGGCGTGTTTGTACCGTGGCGCAGAGTCAGCCGGTTCAGGAGCGTGTCGTGTACTCCACAGATTCAGTCGTTGCTGGTGAGATACATCGCCTACACAGGTGAGACGAATAATGTTTGTGCTCTTATTAGGAGCAACAGAGATAATGAGCTGGTAGCGTGTTGCTCAAGGGCACTTTGACAGAACGCATGGCTACAGTGGGGACATTGGTATAGTGTTATGCCTCCTTCATGTTTGGTTTGCACGCCCCGCGTCGTGCACCGGAATTAGCTGACTTTACGAGCTTCCAACGGATCTGCTATTTTTGGTGTGCGACACTGGCTCACAACAACGTATAATTCAGGCTTTAGTCATTCAGTCAAGGTCTGACTGCCACGCTGGTGTAGCCTGGTTCCAGACCATAGACCCCGCCCACTCTCTGAGTGAACTGTCTCTCTTGGTCTGGTGTTGTAATGTGAACCTAGGATTTATTCGGTACAAAAATGTATTGTCCAATGAGAGTCGGAGGTGGGGGTGGGTCTAACAACAAGCCAGTCAGCGAATATCTGCTAAAACAAGCTGTGCGATGACGTCAGATGTAGGCGGATCCGTTGATCTCTTGTGATTGGTTTAGGAAATTTGAATCCCCTCCCCTCCCTTGTAATCGCCTACACTGGAGCCAATGTCAGACTGAAGCTCCATGCAGATTCAGTCTGATAATCGGGCTAACGCTGGTGCACAGGCTTCTTAAATAAGAAAAGGACCCAGTATACGACCACGGTTCGGTCGGTATAGTGACTGTCACCTACACAGTGGTGACAGACAGGAAGGCATTGTGGACCTTGGTGCCCTCCGGCGCCCTGGCTCCGTGGGTCATCAGTTCCTGTATGGTCATCCAGTTGTCCAGGATCTTCTTGTTGCGTCTCTTCATCATCTTCTTGTGGCTGAGCTCCAGGATGTTGATCTCCTTCCTCCCCTCGGCGCCGCTCCCCGCGCCCCCCTCCCTCATCATCAGGCAGTCCAGCCGGCTCTTCTGCATGAACTCCCTCCTCTTCCTCTGCTCCCTAGCCCGCGCCAGGTGCTGCTTCCTCTCCTCCTTGCTCCAGTACCTCCCCATCTTCATCTCGCTCATGGTGTCGTCGTCTGTGGTCATGCCGCCGCTCCTCTCCTCCCGGATCCTCAGCGCCCGCTCGCGGAGGATCCGGTCACGCGCCGGCCGACGGGCCACGTAGCGCGTGCCGTCCGCTCGGACTTTTACCTTCCACTCCAGGCGGGGCTCTCCGGGTCGCCCGCCTCCTCCGCCGCGGCTCTGTGGATCTCGGCAGATGCTGAGCAAGCTCAGCTGGCTCTGGGAATACTCCAGAGAGGAGGTCTGCTGGAGCAGCTGCATGTAGCTCTGTAATATACAGGAAGACATTGTCAGCATAGAATAGAACAACACTGATGTCAACAGTGTTGATTTTGACAACAAATTTTTATTCAGTTTCAAATTCCATTTAGTTTTAGTCATATTTCAGTCATCTGAGACGTTTTACTGTTTTAGTCTAGTTTTAGTAGACTAAACATCATAAGATTATAGACGACTAAATCCACAGTTGATAGACTGTCGACTAAAATGTATTTTGGCGGTGCCTTGATGGCGTCATAATGGCTGATTTTACACTTGGTTGCATGCTGAAAATAGCCGATCTACAAGCTCGCAACGCGTTGTGAGCTCGTAAATCTGTTATTTTCAGAGCGCAACACCTGAGTGCAACCAAACATAAAATGACTTGTCTTTTCGTTCAACTGGATCTCTTCTCCACTAGTCCCTCCCTAACAATTTAGTGTAGTTTTTTTTTTGTTGACGTAATTGTCAATAGATTTAGTCTTAGTTTTAGTCATCATAGCTTAGTTTTTATTTAGTTTTCGTCAGTGAAAAAAGGTAGTCTACAAATATTTTTCTCTATAGTTTTAGTCGACAAAATCAAAACCGATTCAATGAAATAAAATAGAATAGAAATCCTTCCAGACATAACTTCAATTTGAATCTTTTCATCCAACCTCTCTGATTAGCTGTAACCTACCTGGAGTTGCCTGGAGCCTCCCTGCCCATGGTTTGGGGAGGTGTGATAGGGTGAAGCGTAAGGAAGCCCTCTTTGGGAACCTCTGGTCCGTCCTTTCTTCTCACACCTCTCGTCGTCCGCGGGCAGGGCCGGGTCCGACTCCGAGGGCGAAGGGTTGCTCTGGTCCGGACTGCTGGAGATGACGGGGCCCGTGTCCTGCGGTCTGCCTTTTTGGCTCGGCGTCCCCTGGAACTTGGGGATCGGGATAGGGCTGGAGGTGCAGGTTGAGGATGAGAAAGAGGCCAGCCTCAGGTTCTTCTCGTTGGTGAGGTCGATGCGTCTTTGCAGGGAGTGGTCCGGAGATCTCTCCGTACCCAGCGGTGTCGACCGGGCGCTCTCCGCCGTGTTGTAGGCGCTGGAGCTGTCCTTGTCGCCGCGGACCTTGTCGCTGTCCGACCTCTCCGGGTGCTCGTGTATGTCCGCCAGCCTGCCGGCAACTTGAAGCCTCCTGTGCCCGTCTTTCGGGCTCCGTCCTCCCGGAGAGCAGGATGAGGGCTGGTGGGCTTGGGGCTCCCCGTGCTGGTGAGTCTGGCGGAGCTGGTGGGCCTGCATGATGCTCTGGCACTCCAGCTCGATGTTGTGAAGCTCCTCGTTCAACATCCTCAGCTCCTGCTCCACCCCGAGCCCTCCTCCTCCTCCGCCTCCCCCTCCTCCCTGCTCCGTCAGGCTACACTCGATGCTGTGTCGGATCGAGTACACGCCGCACTCCTCTCCGTTTCGGATCTGACACTTGAGCTCCAGCAGCTGCTGGAAGCGATTCTCCAGACCCAGAACACCCCCTCCTCCGTCTCCTTCCCGGGCGAGTTGGGACATCGTTGTGGTCCTGGAGCTCTGGTGGTCTCGGAGAACCACTGTCGTCCCTCGGCTTCCCAGGCCTTGGCCCTGCTGGGTGTGGGGATGCTCGGCCCTCCATCGATCCCTCAGGCCCTGGGCTGGACTCCTGCTATGGAGCCTGCTGGCCAGTAGGGGGCGGTGCTCCGGGCTTTCTGTGCTGCGTCCGAACCCACTGTCCTTGTCCTGGGTGTTGGAGGAGCAGGTCGCCGTGTCTGTCGTCACGTCTTCTTCTGCTGGATTCTGGATGGGAGAACGTTGGGTTGTGTTAGGATTGACTTGAATTAATGTATTTTCTTTCCCCCTTTTGCCAATGGTCATACTCATTGGGTAAACTAAACAACTGTACAAGCATGTTATAAGAGAACAAGACCAGGAGACCTGGTTCTGCCAGACCCCTAGTGGTTCAAATCTGAATGGCTGGGTAGGAAAAGAGGGACAGACCGACCGACCAACCGACCGACCGACAAAGCCTCCTGTAGGCCGACCCCCTGGGTCTGGCAACAAAAATAGCTGTCATCTGAATATATGGTCAAATGCACGCGTCCATAGTTTGGTAGAACACAGAGGATAACATCTGTTTTAATACCTTGCTTATGTCCATTGATCCCTCCTTCCGTCTCTCATTCCTCCATACTTTCACTCCTTCTCTCTGCTTCTTGTCTCGTTCTTTGTCCCTGCCATCTCTCTCTCTCTCTCTCTCTCTCTCTCTCTCTCTCTCTCTCTCTCTCTCTCTCTCTCTCTCTCTCTCTCTCTCTCTCTCTCTCTTCTCCTGCCTTACTTTGTTTGCGCCCCCCACTCCTTTCACCATTCCCTTGTTTCTTTCCACTCATCTCTCTCTCTCTCTCTCTCACCTCCTCTTCCTCGTCTTCCTCTCTTCTGTTGGCGTTCTCCTTCCTCCTCTCCTCCAGGATCTCCATCTTCAGCTCCTCCAGGAGCGCTCTCTGCTCCTCGTCTAACCACACCTCCTCATCCAGCTGAAAGCACACAGTACACTGACACCATGCTCTGTGTGTGTGTGTGTGTGTGTGTGTGTGTGTGTGCGCGTGTGTGTGTGTGTGCGTGCGTGCGTGCGTGCGTGCGTGCGTGCGTGCGTGCGTGCGTGCGTGCATGCGTGCCAAACAATCATAGCATGCTGTCAGTCAACAAGGAAAGGAAAGGCACTTAACAGGCATCGGCTGATATCTGACAAGACATAGCCTGTCAAATAGGGCCATTATTTATGTGTACAATTTTGGAGGTAAAACATTAAAAATGATATGTATATATATATATAAAAGATTTGCACAAATTGTCATGATAAAAAAAATGTGCAGATCTACAAGTGCGTGCGTGCGTGCCCAAAACAATCATGCCATGCTGTCAGTCAACAACGAAAGGAAAGGCACTTAACAGGCAACGGCTGTTATCTGACAAGACATATGGTTGTCAAATAGGACCATTATTTCTGTGTTTGTGCGTGTGCGTGGGCGTGTGTGTGGGGGTGGGGGTGTGTGTGTGTGTGTGTGTGTGTGTGTGTGTGTGTGTGTGTGTGTGTGTGTGTGTGTGTGTGTGTGTGTGTGTGCGCGTGCGTGCATTTACCTGTATCTCCGGTCTGGTCACAAGCAGTATGATGCTTCTGACATCCTCACTTGACAACAAGCCCACAGCTTTCTCTCTGTCTCTATGCACTTCACAGCCGTTTATCTGGACATTCAAAGACACACAAACATGCATGTATAGTATACCATTGTGCACTGTGTTGTATTGCGTTAGACATTCAGAGAGACGAATCATCCAGATTCATCTCTCCTCAAAAGGGGGGGTCCGGGGACCCCCAGGGGTCATTTAAGGGTTTCCAGGGGGTCCCCAGCCAAATGAGTTAATGTCGGCTGTTTTGAAACAATTTTGGAATACTTCCCCTGGCACAAAATATTTTACCGATGTTAAGTCCATTGCAAAATACGTATTAATTAGGGGGTCCTTCACATGAAAAGGTTTGAGAAGCACTGTCTTATTACTGTATACCACAGTTAGTTCCGACCTTGCATTTTGATTGGATGAGAGGCACTCGACAGAATGTTCCCGGTAACAGCACTCAGACAGCATGTCTATAAGTATCACTTCACCTTATTTACCAGATACTGTACCTGTAACCTAGCAACAGCCACCAGCTTTCCTAAACAGTCATATTAACTAGAATCAGTTTGATATTGGCTGTAAATATATTGTAAATCTACAGATTTTGAATAGGTCTTCATTATTTTGTGTTTATATTCACAAACCAAAAACTGATGACCAGCGTAGTATTACCAGTGTAGATCAGTGTAGTATTACTGTCACAAACTGTCACTACACCTTGGAAAAACTGAATCCATTCTCTTTGGGACCAAACGACACAATTATCTCTAGCAAAGAAGAGATTACCTTGGGCTGTATTCTTGACAAATACCTGACTGGTGGAAAGTATGGCAACAAAGGTGATCAAAAGAGTAAACCAGAGAACCAGATTTATGGGCAGAGTTTCCTCTTTTGTCAACAAAAATGCCCTCAGGACCCTTTCAGGGGCCCTGATTCAGCCCCTTTTTGACTATGCTTGCACCTCTTGGTACTCCAACATCTCAATGTCACTGAAGACTAAGCTTCAAACCTCCCAAAACAAACTGATTCGACTACTTCTTGGACTGGGGCCCATGACCCACCTGCAGCTCCCACTCATTTTGCCAGCCTAGGCTGCCTGGCTCAGGGTAGAAGACAGGGTTAATCAACTAAAAATGGGATTGGTCTTCAAAATTGTAAATGCAAATTTGCCCGAAATGCCCCCTATACCCGCATATCTGACTAAATACCTCCAAAAAGTTAGCGACACCCACAGTCACAAAACGACCCAGGTTTGGAATAGTCTAACGACCCCATCCCTCAAAAAATGCAGTTCGCTGGGCTCATTTAAAACAGCCCTGAAAATTCACCTTTCAGGAGTCCAAAAAAGGAGGTAGTATGTTTTTACCCGTTAGACAGGCAACCCCCCCCCCCTCCCCCATTGTTGTACATATAGCATCATAATTTTTTAAGCAATTTTTTTGTTTTTGGTTTGTACAGTGTTATTTTTCTGTATTTTTGTGTTGATATTTGAACTGTTGGCTATGTATGTATATGACTATGAATTGAATACCAAGGACCTCAATGGAAACAAGACCGCAAGGACTTTTTTGAACGGGCCTTTTAGACAAAATATTTTAAATGTAACTGTGCTGTTTTACTTTTTTGTCCAATAAAATATTCAATCAATCAATCAATCAATCAATCAATCAATCAATCAATTACCCCAAATACTGCAGGTCTAATGGTTTATCTTACTTACAGTACAATCACAGGTCTGTAGAAGGGTACTGAAGAAAGGGAAAGGAAATCACAATTTTCCTTGTGGAATAATCTTTCATAATAATATTTTGTCAATACTGACTTGACATCCAATATCATACATAATGATAATAAGACTGGAATAATGACAGAAATACGGAGGAGGGAGTGCCATACTAGTGCAATATTGGCACCCCCTCTCGTATAAATGTAATCAAATTCTATTTCTGGAAGAAAAAAAAAACAAGCCAAACATTAGTTTTTGCTTGAGTAGACCCACTGAACGTTGCTCACATGTTGCTCTCTCTTTCCTCCTCGCCTGTATCTTTCGATTATCTGTGCGCTGCATGCTTATAGATGCCTTTAAACCGTTAAGACCGGGAACGCATCTTGTGTAACCACTTTATCCATACTTTAGACTTTGGCTATTAAAAAATTGCAGATATACTAGCTCATACGAGCTTGTAGATCTGCTCTTTTTTTTTTTTTACTGTGTGCAAATCTTTGAATATATATATTTTTGAAAGGGAACTCCTGGAGGGGGGAGTCCCTGGCAGTATATCTTTAGATGGAGCTCTGTGGCCAAATACATATAATTTTGGTCCTTGACATGAACAGTTTTTGTTCCAGGGACCCCCAGATCACGAACCTTTTTTTTTTGCAGATCTACACGCTCATAGTGCGGCACTATGAGCTTGTATATCTGCTATTTTTGAATAGCCAAAGCATAAAATAATGGTTATAGGCTGTAGCTAAAGATCTAAAATGACGCAGATGTGTTCCCGGATTGATTGGGTTACGTACAAACATTACACATAAATTGTATATTGATTACACATTTCAACAACACAAAAGCGTGAATTTGCAGAATGTGTCAGACATTCAGGCATTCCTTTCGCTCACATTATACATTGACTATTGTGCCGATAATGGTTAATTAAGTATATGCGCGGGTTTCAAGAGTGTGTTGATTGCATGGTATATTGATTACGCACACGGATGTTAAAGCGTGCATTTCTAGAATGTGCTGGTCAATTTATTTCGGGGACCCGCCCCCTGTAGCTCAGAACGGGAGTCCAGTTATTTCTGTCGCTCGAAAATATTTTTTTCTTGTATATATCTGTAATGTGTGGTCCGTCTGATGTCGATACAATGCTATTGCTACATGGGCGCCGCCATTACTGTTTACAAATCTGTTTTACTGAAATCACGTTTGAAAAAGGGGAGTCGTGGACTAGTGGACAGTGGTGGAAGTACTCAACATGTTTTACTTACAGTAAGTAAATGTATCAGTACTGCAATGTAGAAATACTCTGTTACAAGTAAAAGTCCGGGAATTCAAAATGTACTTGAGTAAAAGTACAAAAGCATTGGTATCAAAATGTACTTAAAGTACCAAAAGTAGAAAGTACTCGTTATGCAGAATGTCCCGCGATGCGACGCATTGTGAGCTTGTAGATCGGCTATTTTCAAATAGCCTCATTTTAAATAGGGCTGAAGGGGTTAATGTATGTTTTGTAATAATAATCTAAATCTACTGTACAAAGTAACTAATAATTCAAATGTTCAAATAATTGTAGTGGAGTAAAAGTACAAAATTTTGATCTGAGATGTGGTGGAGAAGTAAAAGTATTGGAAATACTCAAGTAAAGTACACATACCTCAAAACTGTACTTAAGTAAATGTACTTAGTTACTTTACAACACTGGTAGTTCACGCGTAGTCCAGGCTCCCTCTCTCCCTCTCCCCCTCTCTCTCTCTCTCCCTCCCTCCCTCCCCCTCTCTCCGCCCGCACATCCAGACATACAATTAACTGCTCTGTGACAGGTGGCGTTCATCTTTTCCTCACTAGAGTAATGGGACTGTCAGGAGGAGATAATAGGGCCAGCGGTACAGCCGAGCCCCGACTTCCCCCGCCCAATCACTCACACTATTGGAAAACACTTTGCGACACGAGAGCGCAGGTTGTAAGGGGAGAGAGAGAGAGCGGGCGGATGGGAAATAATTGTTATGCAGAAAGGTACAGTATATGCAGGGAGACACTGTGAAAGTGTTTGTGTGTGTGTGTCTAGTTTTGGGGCGTTTAATTAGTTTTTGTTTTGTTTGTGTTTTTAAGCAGTGGTTCTCAAATTATTTTCATGTCTAGGACTCCCAAATTAACCCATTAAGACCGGTAACGCATCTGTGTCATTTTTTGATTTCTAGAGCTTGTAGATTGCAGATCTACAAGCTCGCAGTGTGGCACAGAGTGCCGCGCTACGAGCTTGTAGATCTTTAAAAATATTTGAATATATACATATTTTTAAGCCAACATTTGTATCTCAAACTTTAAATCTCTTTAAGATGTATTTGGCTGCAGACACTCTCAAAAGAGTTTGTGCCTGGGGGACCCCCATACAAGATTTGTGCTGCTAAAATGTTAGTTCGAATATTTTTAGTTAATTAGTTTGATTGAGCAGAAAACAGTAATGTCAGTAATGTTTTAATATCGCAAACTCTAAAAGTCATTACCCACCCCAAAAATGGACTATGTGTACATGTATAGGATAGGCCTATATGGTTGAAGGCAGTATGGTCCTTTAACCACTTAAACCCTAGACTTAGTAAATTGGACCCGAGTTGTCTCTGTACTTGGCCAACTTTTTTTTTCTGTCAATCTGCAAGCTCACAGCGTGTAGTTCAGCTATTTTTGGCTAGAATATGGATGCTGGGTTTAATCTGTGTGTATGTTTTGCTATTTAGAAGGGCAGTAAGATGGGACTGAATCCCAAATCGGGTGTGCTTCAAACACGCATTATGAGATGGAACGTTACTCTAAAGACAAATTGTGTTAAGGACAAATTATAGATTCTTAATTTGTTAATCTGTTACAGCACAGTAAGAGAGAGAGAGAGAGAGAGAGAGAGAGAGAGAGAGAGAGAGAGAGAGAGAGAGAGAGAGAGAGAGAGAGAGAGAGAGAGAGAGAGAGAGAGAGAGAGCAAGAGAGAGAGCGAGGGCATACTGGGAATAAGCACTGTACAGTAGGTACAGTATATTCAGGTACATATATATACTCATGACTTTAATTTATGACTTAATTACATTTCAAGGAAGGGAAAAAGTACATTATTATGAACCCGGGAGCAATATGGGTTGGCGCCCCAGCTTGTGTCTTCCGTGAGGAAGAAGCCCAACAAACCCATGGTGAGGCCTTTGAGGACGGCCTATCAGGCAAGCCGCAAGTGGAGCCTGCGCGGCCCAAGACACCATCAGGCCTGTTTCAAATATTGACAGAGCAACCTTCACTTGCAGTTATAAGTAATATTTGACCAGGAGTATCTATACTTTGACTCAACTACTGGGATTGAGTACTTTGTCCACTATACTGCAAGAGACACAGAATGAGAGCGAGTCGAAATGAAGAGAAATAAAGTAATAGACAGAGAGAGAGAGAAGGTGTGAGACAGATAGAGAAAGAGAGAGAGCAAGTGTGAGACAGAAAGAGAGGAAGACAGGAGGTGCTACAGAATGATGTAGTACCTGTTAAACAGCATTAAGGACTTTCATTTCCCTGCTAAAGTGTGGTGATAAAATATGCATGCTGCCCGCTATACTGAAGACAACGGCCTGGCCGGGCCATAAAATGGCTGCATTTACAACGTGTATGTGTGCGTTTCGATGGCAGATAACATCTCGGTGATGTGTGTTGCAGTAGTGGAAAGTAACTAAGTACATTTGCTCAAGTACTGTACTTAAGTACAATTTTGAGGAATTTTAACTTTACTGGAGTATTTCCAATTTCCAATAATTTAACTTTTACATCTCAAAGGCAAATATTGCAAGCTCACAACGTGTCGCAAAGCGACGCGTTGTGAGCTTGTAGATCTTCTATTTAGGGGGGTAGGGACCTGAATACTGGATACGGGGCAACGGCCCAAAAAAGGTTGAGAGACACTGTTATATCCTAATCCAGCACCCTGACAACTGATGTGTGTAGGCTACTCTTTTAGTTTTCTGTGAGATATTCAGAGATAACCATACTGTGCATTATAGTCTGCTGACATTTGAGCATTTATCTATATGCCCGCATTATGTGTTTGTGTGCGCACTCACGCCAGTGTTAGCGCGTACATGCGCGCACGCATGAACGCGTGTGTCAACTTATGTGCGTTCATAAGGCGTCCTTGTGTGCACTGCCTTTGTCAACAGAGATTAAAAAAAAAGCACACACCTGTAGGATGCGATCTCCCTCTTTGATATGTCCGTCTCTCGCTGCTATGCTGTTAGGCTCCACCTATAGCAGAACAATACAAGAACACAAATCAACAGTGGTGACACAAACAAAACAAAAAGGAAAGGAAAAAAGACACCATGCACTGTTCCCTCTGTAACCTATTCATCGTGTCCTTTAGTGCGACAATAGATAAGCGAGCAATGCACGAGACTGAGATTTATCACTGTTGCTGTTTCCCCTGCCAGTGCCAGAGGCGTAAGCAGTGCCGGTGGGCAAACCCCCCCTCCCCCCCACCATATTATCTGCAAATTGTTGCTGTCGGGCAGAAACCTTGCATCTCCTTATCTCCTTATATCTTGTTCAACTTTTTAATGTTTTTTCCGTTACTTAACCCATTTAGACAGAGAAAAGTATCTGTACCATTTTAGATTTCTTTGTCTGTTCAAAAATAGCAGATCTACAACTACAAGCTAGTAACGGTTTTGGACATATACAAGGTTTCCACCCAACAGCGACGGAAACGGTGAAGTTTTCCAGGAATGTGCTTTACTCTTCTCTTTTCTCACTATCCTGTGGGTGATGTGTTAATTTTGATGCCTATGTCGTGTTCTTTATTTTATTTTATTTTCCCGCGTTTCAAGGGGCCGTCGACCTCTCTCGGCGCACACGAAAAAAAAACAAATCAACCCTCCAATCCAAGAGTGAGAAAAATAAGTTATGAGTTATTCAAAGGACGGCTGCTGTGATATGAGACCCACAACAGGCGAGGGGGGCAGGGGGGCGGGGGAGGGTGTAGAAGAAAAAAGAAAAAGAAATAATAATATTGCATTTCCAATCACAAGAGCGAGCAGTCAGCCGTTCCAGCGGCAGCTCAAACAGAACGGGGAAACCGAGATGAAGGGGAATCGTAGATATGACAGCTTGCTGGATTTCATTATTCCATATTCCGTGTTTGTGTGGGGGGGGGTTATTAACCCATTAAGACCGGGAACACATCCTGTGTTATTTTTAGATTTATTTGGCTATTCAAAAAAAGCAGATCTACAAGTAGATGTAGATCTGTAGTATTTTTTTTTATCGTGAAAATGTGTGCACATCTTTGAATATAATAAAAAAAAATTAAGCGATATTTTTTACTCAAATCTTTGCTTCTGGGGGTCCCTGGAACAACATATTTTGAGATGGGGGTCCGTGGCCAAATACATATCATTTTGGGGCGTCCTTGACATGAAAAAAGTTTGAGAACCACTCATAGAGAAACATAAAACAAAAAACTGTTAGGATTTATAAGACATTTGTAGAATCCCCCAGAAGCAAAGATTTCAGTTGCATACGTTCGCTTTAAAATAACATATACTCAAAGATTTGCACACATTTTCACGATTTTAAAACAAAAATAGCAGATCTGCTATATTGAATAGCCAAAGAAATCAAAACATGACGCAGTTAGCTTTCCCGGTCTTGATCGGTTAAGCTCGGCGATGTGGCCCTATGATGGCGAAGCGCACCGTGCCCGAATGTGTGTCAACAACAAAGCCATCCAGGCGGTGTCATATCGGGAAAGCAAATACATCGTAATGGCGTCAGAAACCGCCGACTCCACTCGCGCTTCTTGTGTTTGCTCTGTTTCATTCATTTTTGCGGGGGGTTTCCTTTTCTCATCACTTGGGTTATCGTGCCATGCCGAGGCCCTTTCATCACACAAAATGAGCATCGGTATAGTGGAGGGAAAGAGTGAGAGAGATTGTGGGAGGGAGAGAGAGGGAACAGTAGAAGGGAGAGGGAAGTACTGTCTGTACCTAATAAAATCCTCAGTGTTAATGTATATCCATTTGTAACTCAGCGAGTGTACCAATGGTACACTCTCTGAGTTGTTAATTTTCTGGGTTTTACTGTAGGCTGACACTGTAGGCGGCAGTGGCTCAGGGGTAGACTGGCCGGTAGAGCGGCCGGATGGGGAACCGGCGAGGTTCCCGGTTCGATCCCGGGCTCCCCCAGAGTTAGTGTCGAAGTGTCCTTGGGCAAGACACTGAACCCTGCATTGCCTCCAATCAGTCGGTCGGCGCTAGCTTGCCACCATCGGTGGGGGAAAAGTGAGGACGCTGGCGTCGACGCTGGCGTCGACGCTGGCCGCTTCACCTCCCAATGTCCCCCCCTGTATGAATGAATGAATTGTAAAGCGCCTTGAGCACTTAGAAAAGCGCTATAAAAATGCAATTCATTATTATTATTACTATATAGGATAAGACGAGTGAGAGAGATACGGAGCGAGAGACTGCGACGTCTTCAGACGTCGCGGGTGATTATGCTGCAGACACAGACGCAACTCAGTTGAACGCGATCGACGTCTCGTATTTGTTCCTAAAACGCGTCCCAGAGGATGCGCCGCCGCTGATGCGCCAGCCGCCCCCCCGCCCCCAACCCAACATCGCTGCCAGCATCCTCAACAAATACTCCCGTGTGCTTTGTTGTCCCTTCCGTAAAGTAAAAGTATAGACAATTAGAAATACTCCAGTAAAGTAAAAGTACCTCCAAATTTTACTTAAATAAAGTACTTGAGTAAATGTACTTAGTTACTTTACACCCCTGATCAAAAGAGTAAGGCTGACATTTAATAAACAAATATGTACCGGCAACGGGAAAGAAGAGAGTAAGAAGAAAGAAGAGAGAAGAGAGAAATAAACTGTAGCTATGCCCAAAGTCATGCAAACATTGCCCATAAATGCATTTTAATGAGGCAAGGATTAGCATTCCTATCCTTTTTATCAGGAGGTGCGGTAGCACGCGTTCCGCTGTCGGCAGGTTGCTTGTTCTCACATGGCTGTTGACATGCCGGGATCAGCCACCCTTTTATTTATTTTCATATGGAGCTTCACGTTTTTCTTTTACCATCTTCTTTCAGAAGAAGATGAGAAAATCCAGGGGAAGGGCGGGATGTTGTGCACCATGCATGGCCCACGTGCACATGCAGAAGCACATGCAACTCCACCAACGCTTTAAACAAGTGGTTCTGAAATTGACGCCGAAAGAAACGGAACGTACTGTTGTGTCCTTTTAAACAGGGACATTGTTTAATCCTCGAGACGGCGCCAATAATCCCCGCGCCGAGCCTTACTATACCGTCTGTAATTGGATTGAAACGACACCTGAAGTCAAAGTAATCATATCTCATCTAATAGACTCGCTAATGCTTTGAGCCTCCTCTAGGCATGTTGCATTTGGACTTTTTTTCAAAGGAGCCTTTGTAGCAATAATGATTTTTCTGTCCATAACCACATATTCACTGTTTCTTTTTTTTGGGGGGGGAGAGAGAGAGAAAGAGAGAGAGAGAGAAAAATACAAAAAGCAAAGAAAAAAGGGACGCCTACAGTGTGCCTAAAAAAATATTAACAACCCAAGAATTTCACTTATTTAAAAATGTATTACTATTATTTCACAGCATTATTAACTGTTGAATCTCGGAGGCTTCCTGAATCTTAATTCTTTTGAATCCTCTCTCTCTCTCTCTCTCTCTCTCTCTCTCTCTCTCTCTCTCTCTCTCTCTCTCTCTCTCTCTCTCTCTCTCTCTCTCTCTCTCTCTCTCCTCTCTCCTTAGTAGGCATGTAAGGATTTATCGTAAATCGATTAAAATCGATTCAAACTGGTGACAATTTAAATAGATTTAATACAAAATGTATCGCGATTTTCAAAATGAAAATACAGGATCTTTGTAAGAGAATTGATTAAAAAAATTGTTTTCAGTCATTTGCTACTGTATTGAAAAGAGGATAAGAGAAAGATTGTTCAGTCTTTCGTCTGGAAATTAAAATTGCGTTTGAAAAATCGTACCGTGAACCTAGTATCGTGATTCGAATCGTATCGTGAGTTGAGCGAATCGTTACATGCCTATACTACTTAGACATTAACTATGAGCTTCTTCCTATACAGTAATTCTCAAAGCCTTCCCAAGTTGCGGTTCATTTTCCATCATCCTTTGTGCTAAGACGTACTCCCTCTCTCCAGACACCTCTTTGTTTAGTGTGTCTGTGGGTGTATGTGTGCGCGAGGAGGGGATGACGGGATGAGGGAGAATGTGTCATTTAACACCCGGCAGGAGACGGGGAAGGGTTGTTAAGCTAAGACTAATTAAAGACCTCAATTAAAACGAGTGGGACGGGGAGGGAGGAATGAGGAGGCGAGGCGGGGGAAGAATCCCATTTCAAACCTGAGTTCCTTCCCAGCCGTGCGCTGCAGCTCATGTTCAAGTCAATGTTTGCCCTGAAATAATGTCATGATAATTCAGTTGGACTGCACTCTGCGCTTTGTGTTAGTGAAAAAGGACGCAGAATCCGAATGGGAATTGGTGTTATCTGTTAATTACTTCTTAACCCATTAAGACCGGGAACGCATTTGTGCAATTTTTGGGCGGTGAAACCGCCCCTATATGTGAGGTTTGGACATAAAGATAAAGATAAAGAAACTTTATTGTCCATTAAATTTACATGAAATGGAAATTTGTCTTTGGCACACCAGCAGTCAGTTACAACAATAAAACATTACAAAAAATACACAGGTGCATTCAAATACTATATAAAAATGCACTCACATTAACACACATCGACACCCATTGCACCCCCCCAACCCTGCGCTGTGATTGGCCACCATCACTGTGATGACCACTGTGACCACACCGCCCACTTCACACTGGGTGTGATTTTTAATTTTTTTGGGCTATTCCAAAATAGCAGATCTACAAGCTCATAGCGTGGCACCGAGTGCCGCGCTATGAGCTTGTAGATCTGCTATTTTAGAAATGTTTTGAAAATGTGTGCAAATCTTTGAATATACATCTTTTTTTTTAAAGCGAAAATGTTTAACTGAAATCTTTGCTTCTGGGGGTCCCTGGAACAAAATATTTTGAGATGGGGGTCTGCGGCCAAATACATCCTGTTGCTATATCAGTGGCGCTCCAACTTTTTCATGTCAAGGACCCCAAAAATGATATGTATTTGGCCACGGACCCCCATCTTAAAATATTTTGTTCCAGGGACCCCCAGAAGCAAATATTGGAGTAAAAATGTTTCACTTTAACAGCATATATATTCAAAAATGTGCACACATTTTCTAAATCTTTCCAAAAATAGCAGATCTACAAGCTCAGACACAGATGCGTTCCTGGTCTTAAAGGGTTAACAGAGGAGGAAATTGATGACAGGGACAGTGGGTTTGACCATAGATATAGAAACCTAGATACCTCATTGGCCTCTGCAGTTCATTGGAGCGACTGGTATCTCAATACAAGGCTCTTCCGCAGGGCTGTTAGACTACTGGCACATCGCGTTGACTACTGGCCAATCACAGCGCGTCTAACTGACTAGTTGCTGCGCGGCTGCCTCTTAAGAAAAGACCCGCCCCACCTGCCTCTGATTGGCCTACCGAACGCCCCCTTCTGTGACGCACACGGAAGTTTCCAGCTTGCCCTGCTGAAGCGGAAGGAAGTGGAAGCACGGCCGAGATACGCACGCCTCAGAGCCGAAGGAGGCGTCTACCTTTATATGTCTATGGGTTTGACTTTACACAGGGTGCACCATGACTCCCACATGGATGCAGTCGAGGAGCGCTTGATTAGGAGTCCAGTATCATGCACCAGGGAGCGGGGTGGGAAATGGAGAGCTAAATGGAGGATAAATGAGATTTCCCTGAGCTGAACGTGAAATGAATCCCCTCATTGTTGACTTGTTTGAAATGGCCGGATTGTGTGACTGGTCGGCAGGTTTCTGAACTGTCCACAGCCCCGCCTCTGAGACACAGAGTGAGTAGTAGGGCACCATTATTATAATGAGCATTAGTGAGGACCATTTACATGAAGAAAATAGGTGAAGTGCTCCTTTAACAACATCCCTTAACCCATTCAATCCAGGAACGTATCCGTGTCATTTTTGATTTTAGCTATAACTATTATTGCGAACGCGGAAGGAGGCGCGGCGAAGCCGCGCCTCCGACCAAGTGGAGCTTACTATGTAAACCTGCTCGGGTTGTGTGTGTGTGTCTCTGTCTGTGTGTCTGTGTGTCTGTCTGTGTGTCTGTGTGCATGCAGTACCTATGTAGAGGGCGCCAGAGTGCAGGAATTTAGACAACACACACACACACACACACACACACACACACACACACACACACACACACACACACACACACACACACACACACACACACACACACACACACACACACACACACACACACACACACACACACCTCTCCCCATCACAGTGAAATAACACGGATTACAAGTCCGTAAATACACAATATTTTCGAGCTGCGTTCGCTTCCAGCGTTCGCGCGTCTTACTTGTTTTATACCTTAGTTATTTGTTTTAAAAATGGTGAAAAGTTGTGCAAATCTTTGATTATACATATTGTTTTAAAGCGATTTTTGAAAAGGGGAATACCACTCATTTTCAACATGGAACTATGTCTTTAAACTCTTTGACTGCCGTTGACTCGATAACGCATCAATTGCTAGTTTGTCCAGTTGACCGTCGACGCGTTAGACGCGCGTTTAGCTTTTTCATTGTTTAATCTGTGATCGCGCTATTCTGTTTATTTTTTATCATCAGGTTCACTTTCTGATTCCTTCAGACTCCCCGGGTTCCGGTTTCATGACGCAGATTCCGTTTTCCGGTTTTCATTTTTTTCCCCGGTAATTTTCGGCCAGAATAGGGAAAAACACGTTTTTTCACACGGTATAAAAAACTAACGGAGAGCTCCACTTCTATAATCTATAGTCTGGGTGACGAACAGTCATGGCCGTCGTGTATCACATCGTACTTTAGGCCGATCGGAGAATCTGCGAACACGTCACATCCGGTTTGACGTATAGACTGTTTGAGTCTGTTTGGGGGGGGTCAAGCGAGTGAGTGAGTGATCGAGGTGTCTATTTGCTGCTCTCTGCTGGTGGAACCGTCGTATGTGTTTAAAACCGCAGCTAGACAAACTATATGAAAATTAAATAACAAAACAACAAAACACGAAAATCGCTGGCACTGGGGGAGTACTTTATGAAAATACTCTGGCAGTCAAAGAATACACCTTAGAGCTGAGGGGGTGGAGCCAAAAGTACACCCTGCGTATGTCACTGATCACGTGACCTCAATCAATTATCCAGTTCTAGGCAACATAGAAGGGGGGGGGGGACTTTTTTCTTATTTCCACACAACAGCTCTAAGGTATATTAAAGACATAGTTCAATGTTTAAAATGAGTGGTATTCACCTTTAATCAAATCAAATCTTTGATTCTGGGGGTCGTCTCTGGAACAAAATAATGTTATATAGATGGGGGTCTGCGGCCAAATACATTTACATGTTGTTGTTTGGTTGCTATATTAATGGTGCTCAAACTTTGTCCATGTCACAGACCCCATCATATGTATTTGGCCGCGGACCCGCTTCTCAAAATATGTTGTTCCAGGGACCCCCCCTCCCCCCCCCCCCCATCCACCAGAAGCAAAGATTGGAATTAAAAATGTTCGCTTACAAAAAATATTTGCAAAAATGTTCAATTTTTTTTTTTAAATAGCCAAAGAAATCTAAAATGACACAGATGCTTTCCCGGTCTTAAAGGGTCAAAGGTCACACAGTGTGTCCTTACCTTACTCACGTAGATGGCTGTGTCGTCCTCGTCGTCCGTCCTGTAGCAGAGCGTCAAGCCCAGCTTCTCCTGGTTGCCCTGACGACACAGCGCCACTTCCTGTGACACAACACACACACACACACACACACACACACACACACACACACACACACACACAAACACACACACACACACACACACACACACACACACACACACACACACAGAGGTTTGTATTACTCAGTGGTGGAAG
>NC_137625.1:32325155-32347655 GCF_963280865.1 Gymnoscopelus braueri | reverse complement strand
GCGAGGCGCACCATGCTCCACTCAGGACGCTCTCTTTCCGCCACGTTGCGCACGCTTGTTGATTTGTACCGTCCCTGACAGGTGAAGTTTAGCGGTGAGATGCTGGTTGGATCAGGCAGGGTGCTACACTCCCCTCACCAGCCTAGGGAGCCCAGGGCCGAGCTCATGCCTCCTTCAATGCATGAGAGCCAACTGACCTTCTTATCACCAGACAGGGGGGAGTTTCCCCCGGTAGGACGTAGCGCGTGGAAGGAACACGTTATTCCAACGAGTTTCTTTCCCCTCCATCAGGCACCCCGGCTGTCATGGGGGAGGCGGTATAGCGACCACGATTACTACATGTTTTTGTGAGGGTATTAACTACCCTAGGAGACACAGGGAGAACATGCAAACTCCACACAGAGTATAGGCCCTTACGCCAACCCCACCTAGGGTATGGGTGCTGATGACGCGGAGGAGAAGACAGGGTACACATTCTTGAAGGAAGAGAAACCATTTGCTTAGAGACTCAATATTGAGTTATTTGGGGGGGGGTTTGCAATAAACTGAGAACCCAGCCTGTGAACGTGTGGTTTCATCAACCGACAATTGTAGTTTATAACTAATCTTAAGAAATGTTTGCACTAGGGCCGGGACTTTATCGCGTTAATTTCGATCAATTAATTACAGAAAAATTATCGTGTAAAAAAAATGACGCATTTTAATCGCACCTATTTTTGCACCGCGGAACGTTTCTCACTGGACGAGTTTCGGACCGTTTCTGGACGGACCGATATTACAGCGCACCAACAGACGGTGGTGCTCACTTCTCAGACATGACAGACAACAACAAAGTTAGCTGCAGCCAGCTCAGTGCATGAAAACATGATGCCTGCTTGATCATGTTGGCTGGGCAAATCAGAATCTGTAATGATGCCCCCCCTACGCGCGCGTTTGTCCCGTTTAGGGGGGGCGGCGGTGCGCTGGGGGGGATTCCACGATGCGGTGCGGATCACATGCGCGCGATTATTAATTAAACTACTATAAAACAACAGTAACAACAACACACTCTACCAGCCTCCAGTGGTGGAAAATAGCAGATCTACAAGCTCACAATGCCTTGCACTTGTAGATCTGCTATTTTCACATGATTACTGTAATGTTTTATAATAATAATCGAAATATACAAAGTAACTAAAGTTTTCAAATAATTGTAGTGGAGTAAAAAGTACAATATTTGCCTCTGAGATATAGTGGAGTTACTGGAGTAGAAGTAAAAGTATTAGAAATTGGAAATACTCGAGAGTCAAGTGCAATACCTCATACCAAATACCTTCTTGAGTACATGTACTTAAAGACGTATGCCAAAATCCATTTAAAAAAAATGCTTTTCACTGTTCTCATGTCAAATATTGATATGCGATTAAAATGCGATTAATTGCGATTAATTAATTACAAAGCCTCTAATTAATTAGATTAATTTGTTTAATCGAGTCCCAGCCCTAGTTTGCACTATTAATCATGGTGGCTTTCAAAGGGTGGAATATCTTGTTCTGGAACACATGATCTCCAATACTCTGTAGTATTTGGCACGCGAGAGTCTTAACGGACAATTTAATTAAATTATTTCCCATAAAGGAACGTTAGTTCCTAGCCATCAAGCAATTTTATGCACGTCAGATATTTTTTTCTTTTAGATCACGGACATCTTATTTCAGAACGAATCCTTTCATCTTAACATGCCTACACCCCTGTAGTGATAAAACGGTGGCAAACGTGAGCGTGAAAATAGACTATTCCGCGTAACAATGGCTTGAGCTGACAGGCAAGAGGCAAGCGTATCAAAAGACTCCAGTGACAGTACACAGACAAATCTTCTGTGTCAATATAAATCAAGAGTGTGCAAATGGAACCAATTGGACCCTTACGGTTTCCATTTGTGTAAAAAGCAGAGCTCAAGCTGCGTCTATCAGAGACAGCGTCCCTGAGATTGTCAGCATAACTCTCCGCCTCATGCAGAGAGGAGAGCCATTCGCGTCTGAGTTAGACACGCGTGGACAGGCAAAGAGGAGATCTGATGTGTGTGTGTGTGTGTGTGTGTGTGTGTGTGTGTGTGGGGGGGGGGGTGTGTGTGTGGGGGTGGGAGGGTGTGTATGTGTATCCATATGGGACAAGTATCTGTGACCGTGTGTGTGTGTGTGTGTGTGTGTGTGTGTGTGTGTGTGTGTGTGTGTGTGTGTGTGTGTGTGGTTGCTGAGGGGTGTGTGCGTGTAGTGCGGTGCTGACCTTGTTCAGATGCCATTGCTGTCAAACATGCGCGCGCACACACGCACGCACGCACGCGTGCACGCGTGCACACACACACACACACACACACACACACACGTGCACGCACACACACACACGACACCCATTTATCCATCTCAGAGGCCGGGCCACAGCTGGCAACAGAGGAATCCTAATGACCCACAATGCAGTTCACTGAACCAGGACATGCCCATTAAGCAGCGGACCAGTGACACTGTAGCACATGTCACCAATCAGCAACACCTAGCATCACCTCACACCTAGCATCACCTCACTGTCAGTGTGCTTATAACAAGCACTCTGCACTGTAATGATCGCTATCTATAGGCCTATAGAGCTTTAAATTCTTCACCAAAAACTCTTGTTTTAACAAAAACAAGAGTGTTTTAACAAAAAAAATCAAGTGTCAAAATGGAGTTAGCTGGTTTCTGCCAGACAGCAACAATATGCAAATTGTAGTGGAGTAAAAGTATCTTCCTCTGAGATGTAGTGGAGAAAATTTTACTGAAGTACAGTACTAAATGTACTTAGTTAAATTTACACCACTGAGAATGGCATTGGAGCATAATGAGTCATTATATTATGATTGAAACGGAATGGGCTAATGTTTCACCAAGGCCAAGAGGGCTCGTCAATAAAGCCACTTGGAGAGCTTTGTCATCGCCTGGATTTATGGGCTCAGTATTGATTTCCTTTTCTCTGGGAGAGTGGCAAACAACAGTAACAGTCCCATTTTCCCCCCACGAGAATATGCCTATTTTCTTTCCTTTGTCTAATTGCGTACGTGTGCTGCGTTGTGGTCAACTACTGTATATGTGGGTGTTTGTACTGTGGCTAATATTGTGATACAATACCAGTGGTGTAAAGTAACTAAGTACATTTACTTAAGTACAGTTTTGAGGTATGTTTTACTTTACTGGAGTATTTCCAATTTTCAGTTATTTTACTTCTACTCCACTACATCTCAGAGGCAAATATTGTACTTTTACTCCACTACAATTATTTGAAAACTTTAGTTACTAGTTACTTTGTAGATTTTGATTATTATTACAAAACATACATTACCCACTTCAGCCCTATATACATTTCGGCCATTTGAAAATAGCCGATCTACAAGCTCACAATGCGGATAGCTTTTTGATTTGCTATTTTCAAAAGATATTTTTTGTTGAAAACTTCTGAAATGGGACATTCTGCATAAGGGCGCGCCCCCACCAAGAGTTGGCTGGCCGCTGATAAACGCAGGTTGTGCGCGGCCACAGTTTTTTGCAGCCAGCGGATTCTAAAAAACGGGAGTGTCGCGCCTGTCACTCACTTTCAGGAGCCTCCCCGTAGCCCGCAGCGCCTGCTGCCTTGAGCCATGAGCACCATGTTGCTTCCTGAGTCTTGAGACAGTCCGCCTTCGACTCACCCGATTGGACAGAGGGAGAAAATCAGCGCCTGCCTCCAGCAGTTTTATGCTTAGTCGCGGAGAGCAGATAAACGCAAGGTCTGCGCGAGAGGCGGAAAAATCTGCTCTTGCGTGAATCAACGCATTTGCATTGACAATGCATTGGCAGATTCTGCAAACAGCAGCCAGCCAACTCTTGGTGGGGGCGCGCCCTAATGACTACTTTTAATTTTGGTACCTTCAGTACATTTTGATGCCAATACTTTTGCACTTGTACTCAAGTAACATTTTGAACACAGGCCTTTTACTTTTAACGTTTTAACTTTTAACGAGTATTTCTACATTGCAATATTGATACTTTTACTGAAGTAATACATGTGAGTACTTTTTCCACCACTGTACAATACAAACATTTTTGTTTTATGAGATTGTGCAGTGGAGAAAAACTGATAAGACAAGTGAGCCACCAGGGTATAATGCATGCAAGAAAGAAAAGAAGAAAAAAAAAGGAATGAAAGATGAATGTTCATCCAATTTCCTCCTGTTGCCAACTGGGACTCAAAGATCACGCAAAACATAATTACACATAATACACAATACACACAAAAACGTGTCAATTTAACTCAGAAGAGTGTACAATTGGAACCGAATGGACCCTTAGGGATACATTTTGTTCCATTTGTAAACTCTTCGCGGATAATTTAACAGTGGATTTTTACTGTGCATGTTCCCACAACAACAACAGCAGTAGCAGCAGTGAAAGCTACAAGGACTCCCAGCAGAATATAATTGAGCATTATGAGAACAGAGGTTGGACTCGATTGCCTTCCGTGTGGACTGAGTGCCACACTGTATCCTGAAGGATTCAACAATGGGCTCCACTCAGCTTCCAGCTCGGCTTTCGAGTATATAGCAGCATCCTGCAGGAAAGACGGACGTTTTATTTCTGAAGGACGGCGTGGGAGATGTAAAAAGGAGAGACCTTGAGACCCAGAGACTGGCTTTTATACTTTCATTCATTCATTGTGAAGAAAAGACCTTCTTTCTTCCCCCCTTTGGGACGGCGAAGGCCCTGGTTGTAGCATAGGTCCAATTTAACAGCTAACAAGTAGACACTTGCGTTTGAGGCTATAACCTTGGTGTTCTCCATGTTATGGCGGTAGATGCACACCACACAACTCCTGACTGTTATACTATCTGGGCTACATTAACTCGTTGACCGCCAAGGACAAGATTTCTCGTCATATTTTAAGGCTCAGACTGCCAACGAAGAGAATGACGAGGTTTTTGAGTTTTCAGTGGTTTTACGCTATAGATGGCGCTGTTCGCTAACCTATGAGTCACCATTTGACTCCCGGTGAAGCACTGAAGCAGCAAATCACGTGATCGCTAAAAAAAAAACAGTCACGTTCACTTCCATGTTAATGGATTTGGAAAAATGCCCCCTTTTCTCTGCTTTCCGTTGCTTTTTGGCGAAAACAACCTATATTCAACTGCCTGGATATAAATATTCTATGTTTTTTCAAAGGTTAGTGAAAACACTCGAAAATCGCTGGCCGTGGCTTAGCAAACAATGTTTTATTTCTGGCAGTCAAAGAGTTAACACTCAGCTCATCCAGATAAACAGGGCATTGGGCTTAGGAAAAAAACAGGAAAAGTGAAAAAGCAGTTTTCCACAGCATCACTATATTATGTATTGTCAGTGAATGCAGCGTTCACAGCGCTTGTACCTCATATTCATAGTTGTCCGTCCTTTCCGCCTCCGCTGGCGTGTTGGAGAGATACTCTGGACACTCGAAGAACTCATGCTCCATGGTGTGAATGGAATGACAGCTAGAGAGAGAGAGAGAGAGAGAGAGAGAGAGAGAGAGAGAGAGAGAGAGAGAGAGACAGAGAGAAAGAAAGAGAGACAGACAGACAGAGAGAAAGAGAGACAGACAGCGAGACAGACAGAGAGAGCAAGTCAAAATTATTACTTTCTCTCCTCTCATTTTACCTTTAACTTTAACCACTTGAATCCGATCTACAAGCTCACAGTTGCAGTGGTGGAAAGTAACTAAGTACATGTACTTAAGTACTGTACTTTAGTTACTAGTTACTTTTCAGACATAAATTATGATATTTTGAAACATATATTAACAACTTTAGCCCTATTTTATACAGAGGCTATTTGAAAATAGATCTACAAGCTCACAACGCGTCGCGAAGCGTTCCCGGATTGAATGGGTTAATAGTTCAAGCCTGGAAATGCTACACTGTACTTTCCCTCAGAAAACTGACCTCACGGGCTGTCCTGTGCCCCCGCCCCCCTCCATTGTTCTCGCTCATCTCACTGCCGTCACATTATGCCCCCCCTAGCCCCCCCACACACCCCTGAAGTGGGCTAACTACTATGTCCCCTTAATGTTATTATGCAGAGCCTGAGCCTAAGCTACATGCAATAATTGTTTCTGTGCATGCTACATTCATTTTCTTTAATGGGGGACCTTTTCTGGGCGATTAAAAGCCAATGGGCTGATCGTGCGGGAAGGCACGCTGGCTGCATCTATCCTCAGGGGCTATTTATAGGTCTGGGTCTGCAAATGAAATCAAATTTTTGCCCTATAAAACCAGAAATCAGCCGGTCAGTGGTAATGGATAGCAGCTATAGCGCGCTGATAGGTTACTACTCAGATGGATTGGCTGTTAGCTGGCAGAATGGTTAATGTCTCTATTGTCATGCTAGCGCGGGCTTGTGCAGTAATGCTGTCCTTGAGACTTTTTTTTTCTTCATTGTTTATCAATTTATTCATATTTTATTCAAATCATATTACTGTGTTTTCGTGCCTTCCATGTGTGTATATCTTCTGTTTATTTCTTGTTGTCACTGGCCCTCTCCCACTTAATGGAAGCTTTATTAGCGTGACGTTGTCATTCTTATACAGGGGACAGTCCCCCAGGGCTCTGTACTTGGTCTGCTCACCCCCAACCCACCCCCCCCCCCCCCCCACACCGAATCTCTTCGCTGGAGAATATCCGATCTAAAAGCTCACAGCGTGATGCATTTACAAGATTTTATATTTATATGCATATATTACATGATGAAACACACATTAACCACTGTAGCCCTATTTTATACCTAGGCTATTAGAAAATAGCCGTTCTACAATAAATAAATAAAGTAGATCTGCTATTTTCAAACATTTTAGTACTTTTACTTTTGGTACTTTAAGTACATTTTGATACCAATACTTTTGTACTTTTACTCAAGCAATTTTTTATTCCAGACTTTAACTTGTAACAGAGTGCTTCTACATTGCAGTATTGATACTTTTACTTAAGTAAAACTTTTGAGTACTTTTTCTACCACTGGCTATAGGTGGTCAAACTGTTAAGGTCAAGGTTTGGATGATATCATGTAAATATATACTGAGAAAGGCTCAGAAATGACAATCAGTTGCCACTGGCCATACAAGACGCGTCAGCTCAGACAGGTCTTCAGCGCAAGCTTAAAGTGCCACCGCCTGCTCAACATGACACCATGAGTGACCTCCTGCTTAGGTAACGGCAATCAATGTCACTCATGGATGATGGTCAAATTCACGGCTGAGGCGACAGTGGAGTTTATGACACAAAGGAACCAAAGCACAGAGCGCAAAACTGTGACCTCGCTCTCACAGATTCTGTCTGTCTGCCTGCCTGTCCGTCTGTCTGTCTGTCGCAGTGGTGTAAAGTAACTAAGTACATTTACTCAAGTACTGTACATAAGTACAATTTTGAGGTAGTTTTACTTTACTGGAGTATTTCCAATCGTCTATACTTTTACTTCTACTCCACTACATGGTAAATGGTGCATTTATATAGCGCTTTTATCCAAAGTGCTTTACATAGATTGTGCATTACATTCACCCATTCACACACACATTCATACACCGATGGCGGAGGAAACCATGCAAGGCACCAACCTGCTCATCGGGAGCAATTAGGGATTCAGCGTCTTGCTCAAGGACACTTCGACACTAACTCTGGGGGAACCCCCCAGCCCGGGATCGAGCTTGGAACCTTGCGGTTTCCAGTTCACTCTACCCGGCCACTCTACCCCTGAGCCACTGCCGCCCCATCTCAAAGGAAAATATTTTACTTTTACTCCACCGCAATTATTTGAAAACTTTAGTCACTAAAGTATGTATACATTATAAAACATACATTAACCACTTCAGCCCTATTTTATACCTAGGCGATTTGAAAATAGCAGATCTAGAAGCTCACAACGCGTCGCAGTCGTCGAGTTGTGAGCTTGTAGATCTGCTATTTTCAAACATTTTAGTACTTTTACTCAAGTTCATTTAGAATTCCGGACTTTTACTTGTACATTTCTATATTGCAGTATTGATGCTTTTACTTAAGTAAAACCTTTGAGTACTTTTTCCACCACTGGTCTGTCGATATACTAAAATATGAAAATATAATTTCATATTGAGTAACCAAAACATGTGAAAAATATCAGCGTCCAAATATGTTTTTGTGTAGATAAAAACATTAATAGGAAACAACAACAACAAATGGACATCAATTGAGGCCAGAATGAAGGTGGGCGGTGGCTCTCACCTGTCAGACAGGAGGAAGGGACAGATGTCGGGGACGGGCGGCGTGGCGGGGCGGAGCTTGGCCAGCGCCATGATATGCTCAAAGGTGATGTCCGTCTGGGTGCAAACGTCCGCCACGAACACGTCCTGTGGGGCGCCGCCATGGCTGCGGGCGTTGGTATTCCGGAGAACCTGGACTACGATTGGCTCTCGTCTGATGGAGTCCGCTGCGGAGTCTTCAGCGCCGGCCTTGGAGAAGTCCCGTCCGTTCACCTGGCGGGAGGGAGAAGAGGAAGGCAGATATCAGTGGTGTAAAGTAACTAAGTACATTTACTCAAGTACTGTACTGAGGTACATTTTTTTGATGTTTTTACTTTACTGGAGTATTTCCAATTTTCAGTACTTTTACTTCTACTCCACAACATCTCAGAGGCAAATATTGTACTTTTACTGCACTGCAATTATTGGAACGCTTTGGTTACTAGTTATCTTTGGAGATTGTGATTATTTTACAAAACACACATTAAGCCTTTTTTTAAACTAGAGATTCAAATCTAGAGTTCACCGCCGATCTGACAGATATGTCTGAGCTATATGGGGCTTTGTCAGAGTACCCGTTGTAACCGTCTGTCTACGTCCCTTTTTGTGCCCATATGGAGATGTCATTAGCATATGCCCATACCCTGTATATTGGCATGGCCATATACAGTACTGTATGGGTGTATCAGGTTTGTTCATGGTTCCTCCCTTAATCAGATTCTAATATATGATATACTGTAGTGTGTGTGTGTGTGTGTGTGTGTGTGTGTGTGTGTGTGTGTGAGAGAGAGAGAGAGAGAGAGAGAGAGAGAGAGAGAGAGAGAGAGAGAGAGAGAGAGAGAGAGAGAGAGAGAGAGAGAGACAGAAAATACACACATAATAACACATTTGACATTTTCACAAAAGGTTGGTAATCAATACTGTGCGGCAACGTGCAGACAGTCACCTACCCACCACACACACGTGAAAGTGTGTGTGTGTGTGTGTGTGTGTGTGTGTGTGCGCGCACGCGCGCGTGCGTGCGTGCGTGAGAGAGCGTGCACAATACAATGTTATTGTAGCCAATCAGTATGGTAGGGTATGTTAATACAATATACCGTAAGCAGTGTTGATTTTGTCGACTAAAACTATGACGAAAAATGTTCGTCGACGACCTTTTTTCACTGATGAAAACTAAAGAAAAATGAAATAAAAACTAACCTATGATGACTAAAACTAAGACTAAATCAATTGACAATTTCATCAACAAATAAAGACTAGACTAGAATGTTAGTGAGGGACTATAGTGGAGAAGAGATCCAGTAGAACTAAAAGTCATTTTATGTTTGGTTGCGCTCGGGTGTTGCGCTCTGAAAATAGCAGATCTACAAGCTCACAACGCATCGCGACGCGTTGTGAGCTTGTAGATCTGCTATTTTCAGCATGCAACCAAGAGTGAAATCAGCCATCAAGGCCATTGAGGCACCGCCGAAATACATTTGACTAAATCAACTGTAGATTTAGTCGACTAAAATGTTATGATATTTAGTCGACTAAAACTAGACTAAAAGTAAAACATTTCAGATGATTAAAATATGACTAAAACTAAATGGAATTTTATTCAAAAGACTATGACTAAAACTAAATCAAAATTTGCTGTCAAAATCAACACTGACTGTAAGTAACACAACTGTGGTGGTTGTATTTGCTCTCCCTGCTCTTGTATTGAGACATTTACATCCTGTGGTCTGGCAGGTTGACAAGTTCTGCTGCCTGAAGGTCAAAACGGAGTTTCCACTGAGCAAGCAGGCAGGCTCTATTCACTCAGCGGTAACTTGCGCAGGAGACCACCCGGGTTCGAATCCGGGGTAAAACATGAACGTTCCAGAGTGCAGCTTTGAAGCAGAATTGCACAGTGTAGCCCACACACACACACACACACACACACACACACACATAATGTGTGGTACGCTGTATCCGTTCACACACTGAACCTTGACCTTTAGGAAGGACTGTTTGGACAGTGTACCAAACAGTACTCTCCTGTTCAGGCCTACAGGGAACGTGAGTTTAATATTGGCAAGGCTAACCTTTAACTTGTGAGACGTATATGAAAGCTACACCTGCGTGTGTGTGTGTGTGTGTGTGTGTGTGTGTGTGTGTGTGTGTGTGTGTGTGTGTGTGTGTGTGTGTGCGCGTGTGTGTGTGTGTGTGTGTGTGTGTGTGTGTGTGTGTGTGTGTGTGTGTGTGTGTGTGTGTGTGTGTGTATGTAATGAGCTGATATGGTGTCAGTCGGGGTCAAAGGTCGAGATGTTATGAGAGGAGGAAGTAACAATCAAAATGGAATTACTGTCAGCTTCCCCCGGAATCCCAAACACTGAGGCCCCCACAGTGTGTACATGTGTGTGCAAAATCCCTGTGACACACACATACATAGAAACGGCCTTCATGTGCGCACACACACACACACACGTGCGCACGCACCCGCACTCACATTTGTATTACTACGCTGTACTTGTGAGGTCATTAACGTGGGTGATTTATGAATGACATATGTTTTTGGCCATTTTAAACCCTAACCCTCGAGCGGAAAATAGCCGATCTACAAGCTCACAGCTTGTACAGCGGCTATTTTCGGTACATGATTCTCTCTCTCTCTCTCTCTCTCTCTCTCTCTCTCTCTCTCTCTCTCTCTCTCTCTCTCTCCCCCCCCCCCAAAATAGCCGTTGTGATGAGCTTGTAGATTGTCTACTTTGGGTTGACGTTGACACTGTAGTATGACGAAGTAGAACGTTAATTTGCTAAGAGTAATCTATTGTCACATGATCACATCACAGCTGGGTTTACAGGTGTAAAGACGTGGGTGAAATTCAGCGTACTGTATGTACATGAGGTGTTAGACATAAGGCGCATAGGGTGGGTCCACACAGCAGCATTGTTACATGCATGAGATTGACTTTAAGGTGTGAAATAGTTCAGCGTATTTGTCAGGTTTCAACCAACCAGTCCACAAGGTTAACTATCACAGGTATCACACAATTATGGATATCGTCGCGAAACCTCACATGTCCAAAACTGTTACTATTCTTAAGAAAAAGTACCAATACTGCAAGTAAATGTCCAGAATTCAAAATGTATTTGAGTAAAAGTTGAAAAGTATTGGCATCAAAATGTACTTAAAGTACCAAAAGTAAAAGTTCTAAAATGTTTCAAAATAGCAGATCTACAAGCTCACAACGTGTCGAGATGCGACACGTTGTGAACTTGTAGATGGGCTATTTTCAAATAGCCTATGTATAAAATAGGGCTAAAGTGGTTAATGTTTTATAATGTAATAATGTATATCTGCAAAGTAACTAGCAACTACAGTTTTCAAATGATTGTAGTGGAGTAAAAGTACAAGATTTGCCTCTGAGATGTAGTGGAGTAGAAGTAAAATTACTGAAAATGGAAAATACTCCAGTAAAGTAGAAATTCCTCAAAGGTGTACTTAGTTACTTTACAGCTATTCAGGAGTAACAACAGTTTCACGCCGTGTTTCGAGCTTGCAGATCTGCTGCTTTTGATACTTTTGTGTGACGCTATAGTATGCTCGACACAAAAAGTTAGCATATGGAGATAAGAGGTTTCGTTGTGCAGGTGGGTCTCCCAGCTCCACTGTTGCACAGTGTCTGTGTGTATGAAAGCAGAAGGCAGTGAAGGCTGCCAGGTGGATCCTCACAACCCCTCTGATTGGAGATTAATGCGTTCCATCTGGAGCTCATTATTATGCCTCCATTGTTTTACAACCACGTATGTTTACCACTCTGCGGGCTCCGTTCTGACATTGAATTGGAATTAATTCAGAAGGTATCCACATACTGGGTGTTAGCTTGTGAAAACTAGGCGTCAGCTCAACAGCTTGCGCGAGCGTGCGCGCATGCATGTTAACAATTACTTTGTGTAATGGGAGCCAAGTATGTTAACAACACTTAATGTGAATGATAACTATAACTGAATACATTAACTAAAGAATGGTTAACACTTGACATAAAAGTTCGGGTCTAATAATGCACCATAATCACATTTAAAATACATTTAAATGTACTTATAAGGCTCCATAACTGTTTATAATCATGTATGACAACACGGTTTAGGAAGTATTAAAGTGCTGGTCATAATGCATTATAAGCTCAGCAGAACAGCACATTATAACGGCCATACAGTACTTAGTCTGTATGCTGATTACATGGTCATTGGTGCACTGCAAACAACCGTTTAGCCAGACGTGTACGTTTGTAAGTTTGAACCCTACTAACATGGATGTCCATTTGTATATTTTTTGTCTAGTTGAGAATCCTTTAAATGCTCATTCTCAAGTCACTTTGGATAAGATCAAGATCACCAGTGAACCGTCTAAACGATCAATTATTTTCTTTGCAGATTAGATTAGTGTGGATTTATTTTTAAATCGATTAACAACTAAACCCTATATATTTCATGGACCAGGGTCTCTTGGGTCTGTTGTTATCTTGGCCCTCTCCTTTTCCCTCTCTACACCAAATATCTTCACCCAAAAGTTCCACCGAATGTTCATTACATGGCCAGATAAGGACGGTGTGGTTATTGTTGTCAGTAAGTGATTCCGCGTGTAACATTTAGGTGAAATCCCTCAGGAGACAGACAGACAGCATGATGGTCTCTGACACGTGAAATCAATGTAGACAGTCAGTCAATCTCTGGATTTGATGGATTAAAAATGAACTTGACAACCCTTGACACGACCGGGCCTTTTAATTGGTTAAATTGGGTGTTTGGGGCGCATGTGATGAAACAAAAGTGTGTGTGTGTGTGTGTGTGTGTGTGTGTGTGTGTGTGTGTGTGTGTGTGTGTGTGTGTGTGTGTGTGTGTGTGTGTGTGTGTGTGTGTGTGTGTGTGTGTGTGTACACGCGTATGTGCTGGTGTGTGTGGCAGGTGCCTGATGTGTTCTCACTGACGAGCGGGTGACTTGACAGGGGTCAGTTTGATGTCTGAGATAACAAAGCTGACCTCCCCCCCCGTGCTGGAAATCTTCACATTATGCCTGTTATAGCACCCACCAGGATGGATGCCATACTTTTATATTACTCAAAAGATACGTTGCGCAGATCGGAACACATTATCTCTATGGTGAAGTGATCAGTCAGATTTTTCATATTCAATTCTGATTAACTAGGATTGGCCTGCAAAGTTTGCAGGAGTGCAGGAGTGGCCCGTTTTGCACACAAAGCCACAAATCATGAACCCAGCGTCCTATTGCCATGGAACTTGAAGCGACGTCAACAAGCATGTCGGGGTCAACCCATCAACAGAGACTTCGGCAACAGATCTGCGTCACTTTGTATCTTCTGTAGCTGGCAATGTGAAAGCAGCATAACCGGCAGTGGTGGGAAAAGTACTCACATGTCTTACTTAAGTAAAAGTATCAATACTGCAATGTAAAAACACTCTTACACACTGTTACACATAAAAGTCCGGAATTTGCTTGAGTAAAAGTACAAAAGTATTGGTATCAAAATGTACTTAAAGTAACAAAAGTAGAAAGTTCTCATTAGGCAGAATGTCCCATTTCACAGGTTTTCAAATGTATAAAATGAATAAAAATAGAAAATGTATATAGGGCTGAAGTGGTTACTTCCTATAGGCTTAAATGGTTACTGTGCTTTTCCCCTTCCTAGAAATGTAGTGGAGTACCTGTCTTTGAAATGGAGTAGTGGAGTGACAACTAAGTCATTAGTATCCAAAAAAAAAATACAAATACTGCAAGTGTTCCACTGCAAGTGTTCTATAGTGAGGGCATAATGATCATCAGGCCCGCTCCGAACGCGGACAGTGTTACAGCGACAGAGCTGTATCAGCGAATCTCTGAGCTGCTCCTTCTTTTAGCGGCTAAGAGGACAGATAAGGACAGCGTGGCGATACGAAGTGTTAGTGCTCTGTTGTGCGAGTGTCGTGTTTGTGTCAATAATAAGTCTTAGTCTACACGTGTGTGTGTGTGTGTGTGTGTGTGTGTGTGTGTGTGTGTGTGTGTGTGTGTGTGTGTGTGTGTGTGTGTGTGTGTGTGTGTGTGTGTGTGTGTGTGTGTGTGTGTGTGTGTGTGCGCGTGCGTGCTTCCATTAGCACACAATGGTGTGCTACAGCGTAGCTGTTCGATTCAGCTATGGGGCTGCATGGCTTCCATCGCCCCTCTTATCTTAGTGTGACACGCACGCACACACACACGCACGGCTTAAAACGTGCATTACGTCACCGCCTAACAGAGTTGAGACAGCGCTTTAAGGCGGTTGTTTGTATAGACGGGTGTGTGGCTGCATAATAGCTTCCCACACTGAGCAGGCTGACAATAGGCTGCAGAACAATGGCAAGAGACCATCCCACCACATCTGTTGAACAAGCACATCATGCATGTGTGTGTGTGTCCACAAATCTTCCAAAGTCAAATGAAAGGTTTTACTTTTGCTACAGTAGAAATGCAACTCTTTTTAAATGAAACAATTCTGCTAACAAGTTGAGATCCTGTCTTTTGTTTCTAATGCAATTCAGTTTTCTGAATGAGCCCATACGGGTCTAAGCCCATGTGTTTTGAGATCGAACCCAGAGGATTGTAACATGGGGTGTAAACAAGTGAAATCTACACAGGAAAAGTATCATGTTAATATTTTTGCACAAAGCTTTTGCGGAGCAGATCCCCACTTTGTCTCAAAACACCCGCAAAGAACAGGGGTATTCAACAGGGTCTGGGACCCCTAGGGGGTCCTCAGAGTTACTACAGGGGGTCCACCAAATCTTTGTGTGATAGGAACTTGTTTTTTACATTAACAACTTGAACCCTAGAATCCCTATTCTGAGGGGAACATTCGCCGAAAATAGCAGATCTACAAGCTCGGCAAAGAGGTTTGGTGTAGCAGGGGAAAAAGAGCAGAGCAAGTACAGAGCCAAAGGTCGAGTTTACTAAGTATTGACGGTTTAAGTGGTTAAATGTCTGCAAATGCAGTATATGAAGCTATCTATGAAATGAC
The DNA here is from genome assembly GCF_963280865.1 of Gymnoscopelus braueri. NCBI lineage: Eukaryota > Metazoa > Chordata > Actinopteri > Myctophiformes > Myctophidae > Gymnoscopelus > Gymnoscopelus braueri. The sequence continues at coordinate 32,332,359 of NC_137625.1, read as the reverse complement.
AAATTTGTATCCACAACACAATTTTATACAATATGTAGTGGGGGGGTCCCTGCTTCATCTCTCTCTCTCAGCTAAGGGGTCCTTGGCCTGGAAAAACATTGAAGACCCCTGCCCTATGGAAGCACGTTACGACAATTGGAATTGGACACGTCGTCAGTGAATGATGGAAGCTCAGCTGGCGTTTCCAACAAACAATCTGCCAAATGTAATCTCCCTAGCATCCCGTTCTGTATGCTAAGGTGCCTGAAAGGGCCACGCTCTCATCTAGGAGAGGTCCCCCATACTGTCTGAAATGTCTCATTTCAATAACAAGAGTAGTGTGACACACGGTGGCACAAGGCCCTCACACCATTTCCATATATCTGAATGGCAGCATAATATGTGTGCAACTGGTTGGATATTCCACATCAACTCAATCATTCTGACCCCTCACCTCACGTTTGGGCTGAATGAGAATATCGTCTGTCAGGTGGAAACCTTGTATGTTCAAATCCGTTCCATTTATATTTTTAAAGACATTTTAACCCATTAAGACCTCGCATCTGTGTTCTTTTTTTATTTGAGCTAAAAAGCATTATTTTACACTTTGGCTATTCAAAAATAGCACGTATTCAAGCTTGTAGATCTGCTATTTTTGAAAAAATTTGAAAATATGTGCAAATCTTTGAATATATATTCATTTTAACTAAAATCTTTGCATCTGGGGGTCCCTGGAACAAAACATTTTGAGATGGGGGTCGGCAGCCAAATAGCCTACATATCATTTTGGGGGTCCTTGACATGAAAAAGTTTGAGCACCACTGATATAGAAACATACGTTTGTGAGCGGTGTAACCGCTCCTATAAGTGGGTTTAGGACCCATCCGTGGTGAAAGTTTTTCTTTCCGTCACGAAAATTTGTCTTTCGCTGTGACGCCATGCTGTGGAAAACACGCCCATAGGCTAAGCTCTGCAGGACGTGCTGTGATTGGCTAGCGAGACACATGATGAAATTAACTTCAAACTTCGCAGACGCGCTGTGATTGGCTAGCGAGACGCATGATGAAAATAATAATAATGTAAAAAATTTAAGCACGTCACTTCGCAGGACGTGCTGTGATTGGCTACCGAGATGCATGATGAAATCAATAACTCATAAATAGCACCGCTCACTTCACACTGGGTGTGATTTTTTCAGAATACTGTTGGGATGTAAAAGACATTTTGCAGAATCTGCCTCAGGTCTTAATGGGTTAAAATAGTGAAAATAGCCAATCTACAAGCTCATCTGCGAGCTATACATGCTTATTATCCCTCCACTTGCAGCTGGAGTGTGTGTGTTTTGAGAGGAGAGATTGCTGCTGCTGTGGAGGTGCTGCTGGCATTCAGAGAGCGCAATCTGCTCCTCAGTGTCATAGAGCCGGCCGTATACCTTCATTTGAAGCCAATCTGGACGGGCAGGTTGAGAGGCAGCGCAGCAGAGGCAGAGGCTCATAATTCCCTGTCATTATATCAATTTCAGGGCTGACTGCTGTGGCCTCTCTGGATCTTTCCTCAATTCCTGATCTGCCCTGGAAATATAGGCTCTATATGCACATGCAGACATATTGGAACGAAATTAAGGACGGCCTCTTCCTTCACTTTCCTTCACAGGTGTTACCACTTATACTTATACTTTGGCTATTCAAAAATAGCAGATACAAGCTCATAGCGCGCCACTCGGTGCCGCGCTATGAGCTTGTAGATCTGCTATTTTTGAAACATCAAGAAAATGTGTGCAAATTAATATATTTATATTCTTTTAAAGCAAATTTCTTTTACTCAAATCTTTGCTTCTGGGGGTCCCTGGAACAACATATTTTGAGATGGGGGTCCGCGGCCAAATAAATATCATTTTGGGGGTCCTTGACATGAAAAGGTTTGAGCACCACTGATATAGAAACATAGGTTTTTCAGAAAACAGTTAGGACATTTGTAGAATCAGCTTCAGGTCTTAATGGGTTAAGGCTGTTCCATTCTGGTCAAACAGTGCTGATATTTTGCATGTTGGCTCATTGGAAACACTCCTTCTTATGGGTGCGTAACTCTGAGAGTGTACAAATGGAACCAAATGGATCCTTACGGATCCATTTCGTTCTCTCAGAGTTATGGGGGTCCTTGAAATTAACAAAGTTTGAGAATCACTGTGCTACACTAAATGGAACCTTAGTTGGTAAAATTGGTATAAGACCTGTGAAGGAAGTAAGGAAGATGCCCAATGCTCAATTTAGGCACGTCAATCTCGGGGACATGTCCCCTCCAGAAATCAGATTGGTCCCCCCCAAAGCGTTATTTAGGAGTCATTTGGAATAATAAATTAATAAATAAGAACACAAAAATACTCATTTAATATAATTTAGAAATCATTCCCACACAAACACGATGCTTTTTGAAGGATCTATTCCCCACAATGGTTCGGTCCGTTCTCAGGAAACGATTTGGCATTGTTGCCAAGTCTGATTATTATAAGTGCATTGATTTGGGCTTGTTTTCATATGCTTGGTTGCTTGTTTCTCTCGTGAAATCTGGCAACACTGCTAGTACTACTACAACAACAACAATGAGAACAGTGTTAACTAAGGTTAATGAAGGAAGTTTGGCAGAATGGAATGGATTGTGGATATATAAATGAATGCAACAATGAATGTACAGTAGCCTATTAAATGGAAAGAACACCGAACGAGGAATATCTAGTTACGGCCGGTCCGTGTCATAATAACAATGGTACGTTTGTTTATAGTCTCTGCTGCCGTCAGCCCGATGCTGTGCAGTAGGGGCAGTGGTGTAAAGTAACTAAGTGCTTACTTAATTACTTTTGCGCGCGTGCGTCTCCCCTCAGCCCACATTGACACCCTTGGCTGAATGCTCAATCACTTTCTTAATCTTGACTCTACGATGTCGTTCTGTTACAGAGCAGCGTTGCCAGATTTAGCAAGAGAAGCAAGTGGCCAGGGTCTACGAAAACAAGCCCAAAAAAAGTGACCAGTTTTACCACTTGAACCCTACATACTGTACATCGACTATTTGAAAATAGCCAATCTACAAGCTCACCAACGCTTGTAGGTCTGTTATAAAAATGAAAATTTTGAAATGGGGATCTGCGGACAATTTGGGGGTCCTTGACAGAAGAATGTTTGAAAACCACTGTTATAAACAACAGGAAGCAAGCCCAAATAAGCAACTACACTTTAGAAACAAGCCCAAAAAGCCACAACCCGCAACTACCAATATTTACAAGCGACTTTCCAAAAAAAACAAGCCCAAAGTCGCTTATAATAAGCGGACGTGGCAACACTGTTACAGAGTCTAACATTTCATTGTTTTGAAACAAAAAGAGTGAAATAAACAACTGGAATTATCAGCCTATTTCAAGTTAGAGTGGGTAACTATGTTGAAGTGAGACAAATCACAATTCCGATTACATCCACCTCAACAGTTTATGCCACCTGATTGAGGAACATTAAAGGCGGCCTGCCAGAGCCCATTTTTCCTTCTTGATAATAATGGGATATTACTGTTGCATTGATGGATTTTTTTCAAGTGTTAAAAAGCTTTCGTTCTGTGGAACAGGCCCAAGAGCTTATGGTTCAGACATTTCCCCCTCACCACAGTTCTACTATTCTGCATACAGGCCATTAGACAACGATTTGCATGCCTGCAAAGTAGCTAGTGCTAGTGTATAAAAGTGTTCAGAAGACCACTTAACACGGCAACCTATCGGCTGCGATACATTTTTTGGGCAGTGGATTTGTGTTAAGAATTGTGTTAAGAAGTGGGTCAAACTCCATAGTTTTTTTGGTGTTTTCAGAAAGAAGGAAAGAAAATAAGGGGGGAGGGGGGGTGTAGGGAGAGGAGATGTGAGGTTGTTTATTTTCGGTTTCTGTAAGTAACTGCTGTTCAAGATTTCCTTCGCGCTGTTTGCAGCATCCAAAAGGATGCTTTTAAATTTACATACCCTGACAGTTGAATCTTTTAGATTCCTCCTTTCCTGTTGTGCCGTTGCTGTTTATCCCGGATATTTTCCCGGTTTCCCAGTCATTTGGCTGTTGACTGTGTGTTACGCTCCGCTGATTTCCATTTCTGTATCGCGCCAATTAATCAAAGTGACAAGGTATTTAATGAGTGGCAATTAGAGTGTTAACCAAAATGTAAATGAGGCAGAGGGGCGGGGAAGGAGAGAGAGAGAGAGAGAGAGAGAGAGAGAGAGAGAGAGAGAGAGAGAGAGAGAGAGAGAAAAAGTGTGTGTGTTTGTGCTTAGGTGTGTGTGCTTATGTCTATGTATGTACATTGTACAGTGCATTCTAGTATCTGTGTGCGTCTGTAGGTATGTGCATGTGTGCACTGCAGGAGTGTGCACACGTATGTTCACACACACATACTGTACTGTATGTGTGTGTGTGTTTACATGTGCACACGCATGCATGTCCGTGTGTGTCCGTGTGTGTGTGTCTGTGTGTTTGTGTGTATCCATGATAACATGTGACCAGCAGGTTCAAGGAGATTCTGTTTCCCATGCAGTGTCCTCTGACACGCGTGTGCCAAGCAGCACACGTGTGTGTGTGTGTTCTTCTGTGCGCTTGCATCTACACAACCACGTCTTCACGCGTATAAGCGCATATACACCTTGTAATGAGTGTCCTTCACACTTCCTCACCAAAAACAGGCTCTCTGGCACAAACAGGCGCAAACAACCAATTAAGGCGTTGAAGGAAGAAAAGGACGACCGACTTAAAGAATGAAAGTAAATGTGCGTGTGTGTGTGTGGGGGGGGGCTGGTCGGCGGCGAAGCCCCCTGGAGGGTCAATCCATTCTACATCGCGTCGAGCGCGTTCCGCTGGAGAGGATTAGAGACAGCACGCGGCTCTGCCAAACAAAACAAAAAACAGACGCTAATACGCCATACCATGCAGACTATTTGACAATTCTCACTTCAGGAAGATTTGCTTTAAGACGATCACTCTCACACAGCCAAACTATCGGCGCAAAACACTGACTGACCGCCAAACATCAAATGCCATATTGTGAGCGGCAATCCTGCCAACATTATGGGAAGAACGTAAAGAGAAGGTTTAAGCTTGATTTATAAAGGTTCAAGGTTGTACGTTACATCTTGTGTATAGGCACATGAGTAGGCCTATACTTATTTTGGTTTGGCTTCCTTCAGACAATGCAGCAGCATAGATAATAACAACAACAGAATAATGAAAAGAAAGAAAAGAAAGAGTGCAAAAACGAGCAAACAGAGAATAAAAAGAGCATCATCAAATGTACATGTGCATAAAAAAACTTGGTATATTGTATACACCAACAGCATTTTTTCTTCTTAAACTTTCTTATAAGTTTACGAAAATAGCAAACCAACAAGCTTGCGACGCCATTGTCGGCCTGCAACATCGGCTTGCAACATCACAACACTATCCTTACTGCTGACTTTTGCTCCCGATCAAGAGTTGAAAGTCTTCCTCTCTCCATATACTCTTTCCTGTCTCTTTCCCTCCCACTTGCTACATCTCGCTGTCTCTCTCCAGCCTGATAATTCATAAGTCTTCGTCTGTTTTTGTCTGCCTCACTGTCACACTGTCAAACTGTCACCAACCCCCACCCCCCCAACCCACGCACACACACACACACACACACACACACACACACACACACACACACACACACACACACACACACACACACACACACACACACACACACACACACACACACACACACACACACACATGTTTGTATCACTTTACTTGAGAGGACATCACCGTTTTAGGACAGCATTGAAAATAGCTGAAAAGAATAAAATAGCTGAACCAGATCTACAAGCTCACAAGTCTGTTTTTTTCTGATTTTTGGGGGCAAATGGGCTTGTGGGTGGGCTGTAGATCGGCAATTTTTCGGTGTGTGACATCGCTGCACAAATACGTATAAAATAGGGAAACCCTAACCCCTAGACCTAACCTCTAAATGTCTAATTCTAACCCTAACCCCTAAACCTAACCTCTAAATGTCTAATTCTAACCCGAAACCCAACTTGAATCTAAGCCTAACTCCCCAACTCAAATTTCTCGTGTGAAATGGAACACACACTCTCACACGCGCGCTCGCACACGCACTCACACACACACACACTCACACACCCACACACACACAGAGCACTGACAGGCACGTAGCAGACGTCAGAGGCTGCTGACATTGTGACTCCACGCTAAGCTCCTAGCAGGCAGTCGTTTCTGATGTAAGCGGGGGGAAATCAAGGGTTGAACATCTGTCAGAGGGGGACGCTTAGAACCCACACACACACACACACACACACACACACACACACACACACACACACACACACACAGAGAGAGGGAGAGCACGCTGAGAACCTGCTCATTTCCTTCCCTTTGTGTGACCGCCATATGCACGACGCACACTTCCTTTCAATTAGGCCTCTCATGAATACGGATACTTCACAGGCGCGTGCGTATGCACACGCACACGCACACGTCACGCACACACACCAACACCAACAAATAAAGCAATGAAATGAGGTGTAATGAGACATGATTTCTTATTGAATTAATGTTTGTTCTCTCATAAAGACAACGAATCAGCCACGGTATTTTCACCAGTGGCTCTTCAAGTGTGACACTCGCATCTGTTCTGGGATCAAACGACAACGGGTCACCAACGTGTACGCAGTGACACCGTGCAAACACTGCTACCTCCTCATTATTTACACCTTAAGTGATATAAACAAAAAGTTTTTTGTTAAAAGCACTATATTCTGATTCCGTAATTTTGTTGATACTACTAAATGTTTGTTCAGTAAGAGGGGTTTCCCTGGTGTGCTTCAGAATTACACCGCACTCCAAACACGCCCCCACGGCCGTCTTGAGCGACAGCGAGGCGTCCAAACACGCCCCCACGGCCGTCCTCTATGAGAACATAGGCTAACGCAGTTATATATCAAGGCGATGACGCTCTGCAATTATTATATTTATACTTATATTACATAAACGCCAGGTCGGCTGCCACTCTTAGTTCTTTCTTTTAGATCGCCTCAAAACACCCTTCTGTTTGCTGCTGCCTTTCACAGTTATTCTTTCCCTCTTTCTCTTCTGGGAGATTGTCCAATGAATGCAAGTTTAGTCTTAAGTAATTGCGCTTTTTGTAGTAATGTAGTCCCTCTGAGGACCCC